>NW_022990872.1:272280-394780 GCF_902827175.1 Gymnodraco acuticeps | reverse complement strand
CCAGACACAAACAGAGGTGGGTTTTTATATTGTGCGTGACTGAGTCCTGGGGGTGGAAGCTCCAGAGATAATTCATAGCGGGAAGACTTAAACAGATGACACAATATAAATTAAATATGTCTGCTCCACTAGACCTGTAGACTCTTCTGGGAGTGGGGGGGGTTAACATTATACAGCATGCTTGTAGCCAATTTCCATGTGCATAACAGTGTAGTGCTGTCATCTGATCAGCCATTCGTCCCTGTCTATTACTCTTCCACAATGATGTAACCACACCGGTTATTTAGATGTACTACTACTGGAGTCGTACTTTGTGATTTTTCACAATATCTACGAGTTCTATATTGCCTCATAGATGTCCAACGAGGCAAGAAACATCCAGACGATCAGACAAGTCGTAAACAGTCCTCCAGATTCTCCAGACCACTTTATTAGAAGGTAACTGAGTGCTAGTACAAGTAGGTCAAAGTTGAACAAGCTAGTCAGGAAGTTTATAAACTCTTCACTGTTTACGACAGATCCTACGGGTAGTGGTTTCCCAATTTATTTTCCCACTCTGCTCCAAATTAGATTTTCCAACCAAAGGGTTTTCTGATAACTGACATTGTTGACATAAAAAGGAAACCGTACTTTTCAGCGTGAAAGTCAACGAACTGGGTAAATATCAGAGCAGACTAAGCGTTCTTCCATGTGCAGAATCGCCCTTTTGACCTCTCCTGATTTGTTTGGAGCCACAGACTATTTGATAAACTATTCATGGTGGTGCAGGATTTCTCAAGCCTTTCATTTACCCACATGCAGGCCAGACTGAATATTGGTACGTTATGAAGTCGGGCAAGACAAAGAAAAGGGAACAAATCATGGATGGAAAAAGTCACAGGCAGAGGGGTTAGTTCTGGTTCCTGTGGAAGCACTCTCAGGGTTATTGGTTACTTCCTAACCTCTGGGACTGTTACTCCGTCTAGACAGAGTGTCATCTGGAATATATGTGTTCGCCACACAGCATCTAATTGGGATTTTAGTGCAGAATATAAAGATTTGTTCACTTGATTGCAGAAAATACTTCCACAGTTGCTCATTCCTGACGCGCTGGATCACTGGTTCCATCTGGAAATCTTTTAGGAAACTGTAATATTTTTAGCCTGCCTGTTGAATTATTCATGTTGGAAATCTGCGCTTTCTGCTGTGTGTGTTATCTTAAACTGTTTAGTTATGACATAGATGTTAAGACCAGGTCCCAGCACTGAAACCATAATCTCCATGTCGACTTTCTGTTAAAGGAGACTCCCCGAGGCGGGCGTTCAAAGTGTTCCCCCTCTTGAAGGCGATATGAAACAATAACAAATCAAGACACCCGAGAAGCGAACAAAGTTCCCATGGCCGATAGCACTTGTCACACTTAACCTCGTTGTCCTGACAAATTTCCCTGACAGAGCGTTGTCAAACAGCATGTGGGAGCTTCCCATGCATGTTTCTTTCACTTTTGTGCAGTTGGCATGGCATTAACAGGCGGCCATGTAAAAGCCCCGCAGGATGAGAGGTTGTTTGGAGGTCAGTTTGGAAACCTACGGAGCCGAAGGGCGCCAACAATCTCTGGGAAAATAGTACAATAGAAGCCTTGGTCATTTCAGAGGCGAGACAATGGGCCCAATTGTCACTCACCTTTGACCCCTGGTACATTTAGCAGCAACCGTTTGACCCCCAAGTCAATCATGTTGATAATGTCTTATTTCACACATAGGCACATTCCTTGGCTTGTTTAAATTGGTGTACAAGTCTCACTCTGTTTTTTACAATCATGTACTCTGGAATCATCAAATCAAATCAAATCAAGTTTTATTTATATAGCACATTTATAAACGATTTTTGGTGGAGCCAAAGTGCTGAACATAAAATAAAAATAGCCTACAGTAGAGACACTTTACAGCAAATACAACAGCACAGATTGTTCAGAATATCAGTATGAGAAAAACGACACCCTCTGTCCTTAGACCCTCTGTCCTTAGACCCTCTGTCCTCAGACCCTCTGTCCTCAGACCCTCTGTCCTCAGACCCTCTGTCCTTAGACCCTCTGTCCTTAGACCCTCTGTCTTCAGACCCTCTGTCCTTAGACCCTCTGTCCTCAGACCCTCTGTCCTTAGACCCTCTGTCCTCAGACCCTCTGTCCTCAGACCCTCTGTCCTTAGACCCTCTGTCCTTAGACCCTCACATCGTACAAGGAAACACTTCCAGAGAAAACCCACAGTTTAAAGGGAACATGGGAGAAACCTCAGGGAGAGCAACAGAGGAGGGATCCCTCTCCCAGGACGGGCAGACGTGCAATAGATGCCGTGTGTAAATCGAAGAGATAATACATGTTACAGCATATAGACCGAATGTTAGGAAATGCATCATGGGAAATGCACCTGCAATACCAAACTTTCTGTTTTCATATCAGCACTTGTTGGAAATCACAACGCTCTGTAGAGAAATCAACAATTTGGGCAACACTGACGAAAAGCTGTGACCTATGTAGAGGTTGGATATACTATGGGTTTATGATGAAATATACTATATGTGATTCCCTCTTGCTCCTACCAAGGTTTACAAAAAAGAACCTTTGAGGCCATCATTTGAGTTTTACCCTGAAACACCCTATGTATGTCAGTATGTGCCTCCCCCAAGAGGTCTAAAGAGCAATCTGAAGGATCATGAGATAATTATTCAGAACATTACGTTTATTCTGACGGTTCTTCGACCTTATTTCTTCTTTCTGTTGGAACATTGTTTGAACTCTTTGACTCAAACGAAACAAGTTTGCTTGCAAGTTTTGCACAATATTTGCAAAGTTCAGTTTGCTCACAATTGGGCCACTACCCTCCACCGCCATCCAAACCAACAGCCTCATTAATTGTCAGTGTGGCTTTATATCACATCGCTGAACATGTATAGCCCGCACAGAATGGATGTCAAATCCTCATCTGTGACTGGGGGGGAGGGCAGCCAGGTCCCTGGGTTGGTGGACTGCCACAATAGATAACTTGGTTGTGTGACTAAGTGAACATGTGTTAGCCAAGGGACTCATCATCCCCCACCCCTTAAAAGTTGCTATTTTTGGGCTTTAATATGATTTATAGGATGACATTCTTAAAAACTGGCCGTGGCAGATCCGTTGGACTCATTATTTCTGACAGTTCAAGCTGGAGAGCATCCATGTGTGTTGGGGAGTACTGGGCTTGTCCGCCTAAATGGCTTTGGGGGGTAAATGTAGAGGCGAAACACAGTAGAGAAAATATTTAGTTGATTTCATAGTGAGGAGTACAAAATGCACGGATGTGATCATGATTCAACTCGGAGACCAACTCGAGGCATTTTAGGCCCTGGTCCCAAATCAACACTCCAACAGCCAACATTGAATATCTAGAACATCCAACTGCTACACAAGTGCCAGCGGTGCAACTACAACTCCAAGAAAATATTGTATTTTTCTTGTCAGTGAGCCTCAAATTCTTCTGTGGTTTACTGTGCTTAATGTTTCATTCTGTGCTTTGTGGTTTATCTTGCTTTAGCAGGTGCTGAAGGGAATCCACACAAGCAAGAGAGCCTGCACCAAATTGTTCATAGCCATGTTTGAAATGGGAATCACATCTTGTTGTTTTTGTTTCTCCTTTTGTGTAATACTCAGGAGGTAAATACTCTCATGCTTGATTACCGCCTGTTCCGGCTGTGTTTACCCATAGTCTGTCTGTAGTACATTCGACATACATGATTAAGAGCCTAACTATTCCTGAGGTACTTCTTTCTACCGGAGGAATTTGTTCCACTGATGGATGACCTATTCCTCAATACCCCTTGCTGAATTTCGGATTAAGTTATCCCCTGGCCCGCTGGATCTATTGTTAACGGACATCAACAATCGTAATTGTAAACGTCGTCGCTAATTGGGCGTTCAGTGACCAAGAATGTGTTGAAGCAAAAGGACATAAAGACGAGCCCAAATGAAGAAATAAGGAATTATTTCAGGGCTCAAGACAAGTAAATAGTTATAGTGTTACACTGTAAACAAAAATATTAGTTGTGTGTTTTTGTTAAAATAGGCTGCTGGACTGGCATTAGGTTCAATTGCCTTATTGATAGCATCATGGGTTTTTTAACTACTCTTTGACAACGGGAAATAAGGACAATTGTATTAATAACATTAATTCCTAAGAATATAACTATAGATGATCAATTTGACCTCATATGTACAAAACTATTCAAATGTCTTGTACTCTTTTTGAGTCTTGTCGTTTATTGATTATTGATAGTATCATTTGAGTATCATGATAGACAACTTGCTATAGAATCGAGTCCTAAAATCTGAAACACATTTGGTTCCCTCGTCTCGAAGTCGAAGGTTTGTTGAATGCGTTTGTTGGTAAAAGCCTGAAATGTGGTCTGTGGTTAAAACAGGCCTAAGAGATGTTCCCGAAATCCAATGGGAAAATCCAATTGGTTATTGTCCTGGTAGGGTTGCCAACTTCCAGAAATGGAGAAACGGGACACATGCATGTGTCCCCCGCGCGTGCGCGCAAAGATTTTCGGGTTTCTGGCGGATTTAGTTACTTTTTTAGTTACTCCACCTCCTCACCTGCTGCGACCTCGGTGGGAGGAGGACACAGCTCTTTTAGAATATCCCGAACAGTTTTGGGGCCAAGCACATTGGCTGTTATCATCTCAGCCTTTGTTCTTCCACATTGCATTTTGTGTTCAAATCACTAAACATGGCACTTGCCAGCTTATTACTGCAGTCCATGCTGTTGTAACTCAAACCATGCTTAACTGTGTGATACACTGATGTTACCTCACATGCAGCAACTTGGTCTTATTCTGCAGTTGAACTGCCGAAGAATTTAGTTATATTTGATGCACCTTTATTTTTTGTTGCTCGCTTGTGCATTTCTGTGCCAGCATGCTGTTTCAGGTCGTTTTCTCCACCGTGACCTTTTGAAAACTCCCTCCGACACAAGGTGCAGAAGACCCGAGACAGATCTCCACTCACGGGCTTTACCCAACTGTGTTTTTCTTCCCACTGTTTGTTGTAAGACACAAGTCTTTTCTTTTTAGAAGGGCCAGGGCCCAGAACCACATCCTCTCTCTCTTCTCCTCTTTCATTATCACCTCCTCCACCGGCAGCGCTCATTTTCCCACACGACTGAACTGGCTGACATGCCACACAAACAATGATGCCGCACCCGCCGCCCGCGGCCCACCGGAGAAAATCTCTCACACACACGTGCAAGCATTGTGCCTGCCCTGTCAACTGAGCGGTCCTAGCGCCCTTCGCATACAGCACACAAACACACAGGCACGCAGCCAGACACACTGCATTGCGCGCAAACAGAATTTTTTATTTTATTTTTCCCTTTACACGGGAGTCCGGGACAAACAAAGTCCCGTACGGGACACGCCCTTTTTGGCTCAAATACGGGGCGTCCCGGCTAATACGGGACGGTTGGCAACCCTATGTCCCGGGAACCCTTAGCAATGCTAACTTCCTGGTTGGCGTACACAAATACGTCATCACTGCACCACTCTTTGGGTATCGAGTCAACATTTTGTGTATTGTTACAACCCTAAACATGTTTGTTTTGGTATTGGAATTGAAATGGCACGGCAACATTTGTTTGAATGTCTTGAATGTACCGATACGTGAAAGGTACCGCGATACCCTGCCGTTAAAAACGTTACGATTCCTCTGTTTCATTAGTATCGGTACTTTAAGAATGACGGGGAAAAGTACTACGGTGAGAAAGCGCCGTTTTAATAAGAGCCGTGTGTGTTCAGCGCTCTGCTTCCACTCCCTGCACTGCAGCCGTGCCTGCAGCCCCTCCCCTCTCAAGCACGCTCTAAGTCCCTCCCCTCTCTCGTGCACGCTCTAAGTGCCTCCCCTCTCTCGTGCACGCTCTAAGTGCCTCCCCTCTCTCGTGCACGCTCTAAGTGCCTCCCCTCTCTCGTGCACGCTCTAAGTGCCTCCCCTCTCTCGTGCACGCTCTAAGTCCCTCCCCTCTCTCGCGCACGCTCTAAGTGCCTCCCCTCTCTCGTGCACGCTCTAAGTGCCTCCCCTCTCTCGTGCACGCTCTAAGTCCCTCCCCTCTCTCGCGCACGCTCTAAGTCCCTCCCCTCTCTCGTGCACGCTCTAAGTCCCTCCCCTCTCAAGCACGCTCTAAGTCCCTCCCCTCTCTCGTGCACGCTCTAAGTGCCGCCCCTCTCTCGTGCACGCTCTAAGTGCCGCCCCTCTCTCGTGCACGCTCTAAGTCCCTCCCCTCTCAAGCACGCTCTAAGTCCCTCCCCTCTCTCGTGCACGCTCTAAGTGCCGCCCCTCTCTCGTGCACGCTCTAAGTCCCTCCCCTCTCAAGCACGCTCTAAGTCCCTCCCCTCTCTCGTGCACGCTCTAAGTGCCTCCCCTCTCTCGTGCACGCGCTAGCTGCCAGAGCATGTGAGAAAACGAGAAGCATGGCTGCAAGTGGGAGTGCAACTGCCGCTGTGCCTCGGCTTGTTGACAAAAAAGACGCCAGAAGCGAAATGTGGAAGTATTTGAGCGATATCTCTGACAGTGAGGGCAAGCCTACGGACACCACGAGGCCTGTCTGTCAGACATGTTTTAGATCCCTGCAAACCAAGGGAGCCAACACATCAGACTTCGCTAAGCACCCGCCGACCGGCATCCAGAGCTGTTTAAAGAATGTAAAGACAGACAGGTTAGCGAATGTGATAGATAACATAATTACATCATGCTCAAGCCCTCAAATCTAAGTCAAACAAGTGTAATTTATTTTGTGACAAACGAACGTTTTCGTAGTTTGACGAGGCAATTAATGGCAATGATAACCGTCTAATACGGCTATCTTTTTAGCTAACTTACCAATGTGGCTAACATTCATTATTTATATTACTGTACATGTTAATAAAATATAAAGTTAACGATCAAAGAAATCACATAAACTCAAGTATAAAGAAGAGACCATGTTGTAAGAAAACACTTAACAGATAATCTACAATTTTATTGATCATGAAAATAATAAAAGAAAAGTATCGAAAAAGAATCGGAATCGAAATTCTTGACTTGGTATCGAAACCAAAATGTTGGTATCGTGACAACACTGTCTTCACATAATAGGTGTTACTTTAAACTTGGTAGTCTTGTTGTTCCTGCAGTGGCTTATGTTATCAATGTGTGGTTTTGTAATGGAAAATGAATCAGAGAAGCAAGCTCTACTGGCGATGCTCCTCACTTGGCAAAGCGAGTTCATATACACTTGGATGCTACACCAGAACTAATATGGGAGCCCATTTTGGACTTGCTCAGTTGTTTATCAGAACAAATGTGCATGTCAGAGTTTAGAGAAGTCGAACAATTGCATCAGAACAATTTGATTTCAATCCAAAAGTTCCCCTTTGCAAATGATTGTGTGACTGAGCCTTGAGCCAGCCAACAGGCAGAACATAAAAGCTCTATTTGCCGTTTTACCAGGAAACAGATGAGGGGATCAATATGAGTTTCCTTTTACAGCCATGAGCCAGACAGCTCCCAAACCTAACTTACCAAAACGACTGAGAGCAGGGGAAAGTGCTATTCAGTACACAGAACATTACACCCAGCAGATCTGTGTTAACCAACCCGTAAGTTTCCATGTGTCACTCGCTGTAGGCAGGAAGCACTTCACGCCAGTGTCTGCTCACAAACCAGATGCTAATGTGTGCAAATATCAGTAGGTCTGGCATTTCAATCAGTGATACTGCTGCAGGTTTGAGATGATTAGATTGGATTCAACTTGCACAATGAGTACTGGGACATGCGATAAAGCTCCAACAAGAAGCAGGAAAGTGCAGATAAATGTATTTGTATAAGTATGTATATGTGACAGTAGTATATATATTGAACACAAGATAGAGGTAGTAGAGATATAACCAGATATATAATATAGACACATAGATTCCCATTAGCATGTTTCACAAGCATTATGTCCAATAAGTTGTTTCTACTTTAAAACTACCACTCACTTAATTCTGGTGATTAACTTTATAGAGTCAGAAGTGATGGCCTATTTCTTTCTAGGCTGAACAGGGAGTCAACATTGTTCCATTGGATGTTGGTATATTGCATAAAGGACTTGTATCAGCGTGATGACATATGGTAGTTTATTCTCTCACTTGTTAACAACCGCCATTTTGATGATTGCATGGAACATTTGGACATTAACCAGATACTGTCATATGTTATGTCGTAGAACAACACGTTGATAATCTCTTCAGTTTGTGGTTATCACACACCTTATTTCAGGCCTCTTACCATAAACGCGTTCACAAAACCTTGACTTTGAGATCAGGGGACCGAAAATTGTAAAATGCTGAGTCGTTTCCTGGTTTTAGGTTTTCTTTCTGCACCCCTCTATTGCTTTGAATCCAGTATGTCTTTTGCTGATTCGCTCATTGTGGGCCAAGAGCCTTACTAAAGACTGATAACCCAGCAGAACTAATAGATACTTTCAACATCTATACTTTGCCAACCACGAGATTCCCATTAGCATGTCTGACCGGCATCTGCCCGAGGATTAGCTCGCGTCTCCGGAGGGTTTCCAAATGTGAACAAAACGGGCACCAGGCAAAATAAGAATTTCTTGTCAGTTGCAATATTTCAGCATGCTGAGCCCTGACAGTTTACCACAAGCCATCAACACGGCGTCTTGTCTCTGAGACGCCGTTGATCCGTCTGCTCTGACAGGGCGGTTCTGGATGGGTAGGTCGTGGCGTTGGGATTCATCCTGCCCACTTTGTGGAATTGATGCTGTTTGTCTACAGTTCACTTCTCCCTGGTTAATGGGTGATTAAGTTGGCACAGGAGACCGCATGACTGATGAGGCTGCATGACTGAACTGCCAACTACAGTGGGAACAGGCCGTGTCTGTTCTGCACATCGTTCCCTGCATGAATACAGTAAGGAGGTGCTACAAAGGGCTCACCGAAAAATAAAGTCACTTATGCTTCCTTCAAAAAACCAGGAATCCTTTGTTCGACCCACAGCGGGAAATGTAGATTGTTGCAGATTAATAGGCAAACTTAAAGGCTAACATTTGGAATAAAGAAACCACAGAAGAGGATTCTTTTCTGAGATCTAACCAAATGTGAATTTATTTTTTAGGCTTTTCTCAGAACTCAGATTTTTATCTCAGAACTCAAAGTATTTTTTCCCTTTTGGCCGAAAACGTAATAAAATCTAAGTCAAATAAGCTTAAATCCAAGGCAAATAACTAAGTAGCAGCATTATTAAAGTCATTGAACATGTAAAAGAGTGGTAGTTAATGGTTAAAAGAGTATATATAACATTGTCATTTTACAAAATTATTGTTACAGAATATATAACATTTAAAAAATGTGTTCTGTTTTACCTAAAACAAGAAACAAGAAGAACAAAGCCTTTCATTACATTCTGGTTTATGAACCTTCTCGTCTGCTGTATTATTGATAATGTTATGGACACCATATTATGTTATTGCATTACCGTATAGGAAAATCATTATTGTGATATATTACACTTCATTTGGATGACGTTATTATTTCACTGCTGTCATTTATTGATTATTTTATTAAATGGACATGTGCACGGAAGGCTTTACCTGCATTCAATCTACCATTCTCCATTGTGGTGAAGCATACACTGATACAAACAGAACCTCAGCTACATCAACTAAAGAAAAACAACTCAATTCAGAGACACCATCATCTTGTAGGGGCGGTGGCGAAGTCGATAGGGACTTGGCTTGGCAACTGAAAAGTCACCAGTTCAAGTCCCGGCAAGACCAAGTGATACCGAGGTGTCCCTGAGCAAGGCACCGTTCCCTACACGGCTCCCCGGGCGCTGTTCAAAATGGCAGCACACCGCTCCTAACACAGGATGGGTCGAATGCAGAGAAACCGTTTCCCCACGAGGGATTAATAAAAGTCCTTCTTAATCTTGTAAATCAGAAGTCCTGGCCCCTGCTTGGATGGTCTGATGGGATGAACCTGATCAAGGTTATGCATTCATCTCATATTCCAGACTCAAGGTCCATATCACATACACAAAGACAAAACACACATCAATACATAAGATAAAAAGCTAACAGATTTAAAACATAAAATCAGTCCAATCACAGCTAGATAAAAAGCTAACAGATTTAAAACATAAAATCAGTCCAATCACAGCTAGCCACACATGCTCACTGTCTGTATAGGCTGTTGCGCCAATGTCTCCAAATCATGGAAGAGAACCGAGTAGAACTCTTCACATTAAAATCGAGATAACATGATTGTCCGAGTCTTCTAGGCGACACATGAATTTGTACATTAACTTTTTTTAAAAGGCTTGACAAGTAGGTACCCCCAAGTTAACAAACAGCTGGCTGGCACTGTGCCATCTTGGTACATACTTCATAAAAGTACATCAGAAGTGAACAGATATGCAGAGCCTCCTGACCTCCTCATAATCCTGCAGATCATGTGGGGAATGTGCACATGAGCTGCAGGTGTTTCCATCCTGCAGACATTTTAACCCTCAACTTGTCTTTGGAGAGAAATGTGCGAATGACTCCTCTGCAAAAGAACCTTGCAATATATTATCCACATATTTATGATAGATACCTTTTATGGTTTAACATTTCTCCTACAGATACTGTGATAACATTCAGGTTGCCATTACATATAAAGTAATCGTCTACTGTGATACCACTTTATGGCTTAGATCATATTTTTACTGTATTTTATGTTCAAAATAATCTAGATCTCAGATAACGATCATCAATATTGTATTTGCCCCACTGCAGTGAACTTATATGCTTAAGGCAAAGTGGACGGTGCAGATAAAGTTCAATTAAAATGAGTAGACTCATATAGTATATCAAAGAGGACATCATCTGCTCTTTTTCAGGTTCATATTTCTATTCTGTGTCTCTACTATGACATGTTTGCATGCTTTAATGTTTAAAAAGTTCTATATGTTGTGTATCTATGCCACTTCTATTCAACAAATCCCATTATCTTCGCTGTTAAAAGTGCATTCTTAACATTATCCAGTCATTGCGACCAAAACAATGAAAAGACAAAATACTTTTTAGAAGAAGCTAAAGCTGCAGCTCAATACCACGATGTGCCTTCTCTAGGAGTTGTTTTTCGTACATTGCTAGACTCAAACGGCCCCAAATCTGTTCCATACTCCGGCAGAAAGTGCAGGTTTATATCTTAAGTATTACATTCTGAACATCAGGGGTAACTTTGATGTTAAAAGGCAGATATTGAACCATTGAACCCGGCTACCGAGCACTACATTCCTATTCTAATTCCCCCAAATCCACGGGGGAGAGTTTCCCTCCAGGACCGACCACACAGAGCAGAGTCAGCCTGTGTGTGTGTGTGTGTGTGTGTGTGTGTGTGTGTGTGTGTGTGTGTGTGTGTGTGTGTGTGTGTGTGTGTGTGTGTGTGTGTGTGTGTGTGGTGTGTGTGTGTGTGTGTGTGTGTGTGTGTGTGTGTGTGTGTGTGTGTGTGTGTGTGTGTGTGTGTGTGTGTGTGTGTGGAGATATTAGGCAAAATCAATAGCCCACTTCAAAGTCCCCATCATTCTCCATAATATTTGCAACACCCGCTACATTGGGAGGATATTAAATGGTTTCAGTTTTGCATTCCTCAGAGCAAAAACTACAGATGAAGCAGATAACCTTAAATCCAACCTGAATAAAGACAACGTTTCTTTGCATGGGAGCTTCAAGCAGAACCAGCAGCAACTCCTGCTTTTGTAATTACAATGCCTGATGTTTTTGTTCCTATCTGAAGTCCAGTTGTTTTCAACTTTCTGTTCAGTGAAAATGATGTATTCTCTTTTCAAACGTGAACATATCCGTCCCATTAATAGTGAGTCACTCAGTCTGTTTCTCCAGAATAACACATCTCAACAATAAACTGACTAGATTTAATTTGATATGGATATTCATTATCTCCAGAGGAATCACCCTTTTGATTTTAGTGACCCTTAAAGAGGACCTATTCTGCTCATTATCAGGTTCATATTAGTGTGGCCCTGTTGTGATT
Source organism: Gymnodraco acuticeps (assembly GCF_902827175.1). NCBI lineage: Eukaryota > Metazoa > Chordata > Actinopteri > Perciformes > Bathydraconidae > Gymnodraco > Gymnodraco acuticeps. Next base: position 382,702 of record NW_022990872.1, on the reverse strand, counting down.
GGTCAACCGCTTAGAGATGTCCCGCCCCTTAGCCTATCACCCACAATGCATTGGAGCACTAGCCATTCGGGCAAATTAGCTTTTGCAGACCATTTACATGCACTACAACGTATATAACACACGACAGGAAAGGGAACACCACAGAAAGCAGAAAAGAGCCTCTTTAAAAAAAAAACGTGTGCGTCCATTTGGTCAAGATGTTCCTTAGTCTAACACAGGGGTCTCAAACTCAAGGCCCGGGGGCCAAATCCGGCCCGCGACTTCATTTAATGTGGCCCGCATGCAAATAATATAATAAGTTTATTATACGGTTACATGCCACTTTACAGGAGCATGTTGCCCATAAACTACATGTCCCACAATGCATCTTGTTTTGTGACATGCTCACTGAAGAGACCTGCAATTATTCACCCTACACTTCTGCTTTCAGACGTAGTTAATTATGAAGTTATTACCCTATCCGATAATAATCCAATGCACAGGAAATGATGTATTATAATTTATAATACATATATTTATATAGTCTTAAAGTCACAACCGGCCCTTTGAGTGCAACCATAATTCTGATGTGGCCCGCGATGAAATTGAGTTTGACACCCCTAACACTTTGGTCAGTTACAGGTAAAACACATTTGTTACATTTCTATAGAACTTATTTGAATATTCATTGTTCTCAGGGTATGAATCCTTTTGACCATTTTCTCGATATCAACTTCCCTTATCTCATAACTTGATCATGACACTTGCTGCACACTTCATTCCCCTTTGATCTGAATGAATCAATGACACCTTCAACGCTAACCTGAGGACTAATGGATCCCCATGATTTTTTCCTAGGTATGTTTTGTTCTTTTTATTGTGGAGTTTTATAAATATTACAGCTTGTATGAGTTCCTCTGGGTTATATGACTTTACATCATGTTCCACACTTGAGGCTTTTGTCTGAGTTGTATCTACTTCAAAACCTCCCTTGCCCTAAATGTGATGACTCAATACATTGCTCTGAATTTAGCTGATTAGGACTTAAAAGGGACCGGGATTTAGTTGTTCTTTGTGGCAGATTTATTACACACTTAATAATGCTTATCATCACTGAACTGATGAGAAGACTATAAAGCCTATTGAGTCATTATTTTATGTTAATTTTCTTTGTTATTATGATAATGCCCAAATAAATAACGTTAACTCCTGTTTGCTGAGCAGTGGATGAGTTCAGTAAGTCCTCTATTTATTAAAGCACGGTGTTATTGTACTGGATTTGTACTTCTTGCAGCTCTTTGTAACCATGTTTGGAAATACTGTATGCTTGGTTATGGTACTTCTTATTTAGTCTGTTATGATCAACATATATAGTCAGTACAGTATAAATGAAACTCAAGTTAATTTAGATTATCTTATTTGGAAGAAAACGCATTTCTACCCTAAACTTATTTGTTCAATGTATTATTTATCGTTATTACACGGCTTAGTTGAATGCACGATTCTGATTGGTCAATTCGGACATTTCAGAGGTTGGTTATTCTCGCTAATAGACTGTTGCTAAGGAGAACAGACGGTTGCTAAGGAGAACAGACCGTTACTAAGGAGAATCAACGGGGCTATGTGCAGTCATATCAATCCACAAAAAGAAGTCCAGGCAATTTAACGCCAGCTGTAGAAAACAAACATTAGTTTTCCTCCATTAATAAACACTCTGGAATAGGTTTTGAATATTCATTTTTATATTTGTGGCGAACATGACACTTTGGTTTTGTTTAACCGCTATATCTATCCATACAAAAAGGTGTTGTTTTTCCATGACACCTGGAAAGATCACAGGTTCGGTGCTTAACACATTAAAGTAAATATCTTGATAACGTTCTATAAAAGTAAGTATTGCTCCCTTGCTGTTAAGTGTTGACCTCCATTATCTTATCCATCCATCAAACCCCCGTCCCAATGGGCACATATTCAAATCCAGACTTGCAGAAAAATCCCTTTTCCGAGTGTCACCTTTTTCCTTTTCTTGTGCATTGGAAAGTCTAAATGACACATTTGCATATTACGTCCTTCCTTTTCATCAACCAGACCCCTTCTGATTTATGACGAGTCTGAAAGAAGCTCCACCGTCAGGGATAGAAGAAGGCTGACAGATGCAAATTGCTCCGAAGATTTATTGGTGAACCGCTGCTTTACAATGTTTTGTTGCTGGCAAAGTGGAGCCATTTGAATGCTTTGTGACACATCCACCAGTTTAATTTTCAGTGTAAGTGGATCCATTTTAATTTATTAAGCTTCATTTAGTGCTTTTAGGGAGCTTGATGCTCAGCATTTCCTGATGACTCACATTTTTGGATAGATTTACCCAAGAAGCCACTGGTTTCCAATCAATTTACACAATGTTAAAAAACTGCTTTCCACAAACTGGAGAAAAAGTTGTCTTTCACAGTGCATCATTAAAGGCCTTTTCAGTTGAATATTTATTTTAAATAGTCAAATAGAATCATGCAAAAGTACATACAAATAAGGCAAGTTTATTTATATAGCACTTTTCAACACAAGGCAATTCAAAGTGCTTAAGACATTAAGAAAATGGCATTTCAAATTAAAATTAAAAAGTCATTAAAGGCAAACAAAAAGAATACCATTATATAAAGTAAAAATGTTTACTAAAAAGTATTGCACATGAGTAACTTCAGGTTCCCATTCCTGACATGAAGAGTTTCCAAAATGGCTGCTGCTACTTTACCACATGATGAATGCTGTACCTTACAATAAGTAAGATATATCCCTGCAAGTTTAATTTTATCGATGAAATAAAACTCAGGAAAGCTGCCTGGAAGGAAAGAAAGAAATCTGACTAATCTCAAGGTGTGCTTTGGGAAATGCTCAGCAGGAATGTGAAATATATGTGATTTGTAGCTAATGGGCTCAACTGTGGAAAATTACAGTGGATGTCGCATAACATAGAGCCCATAGTGAAGGAACTCAGCCATGCTTGTCTCTGGGTGTGAAGTGTTGTATGAGCTACGGTCGCTCTCATGCTTCGCCTAATAGTGATGAATGATTCGGGCCAGCATGGCAGCCAAAGGCTAAAGGAAATCAGTAGCTAGTAAACACCAGCGAGCAGCGCCACACTTCATTAAAACCAGGAGCACTCCGTCTACATCGTGGTTATTTGTGTTACCTGTTTTGTTTTTTGCGATATTTAGAAAACTTGTAATACAAATATAGTTACCAGATACCCAATGCATCATTAATTCTCATATCAAAATACATTTTTACATCTAACCGGAGGGTCTTTAGTAAAGTTGTTATTTTTTTCTATTCCAAACATTTAATTTTCATGATCGTTCCAATAAGAGTTCATTATGTTTTCATATTTTAACCAATTTTAATCTGTTTCGTTTCTGGTACTGACAAAATATGGATTTTCTTTTTGATTTATTTTGGTGTTAACCAATTAGAAGGAAAAGTGGGTTTCCATTATAAGAAATACCAAACATAGCTTATCAGTTCTTCAAAAAGATACTTAGGAAACAACTTAAAGCCACTACATCACCAACATGACTGAGGTAGGCCTAAAGTTGAAGTCAACATGTCGATTTGTTCTCGGGCAAGATACGTAACCCCGAGTTGCTTCCAATGGCCTACGGTGTGTGAGAGTATCTGTTCCTTTAGTGAATGGCATTGATCTGTATGAATGGGTTGTAAGACTGGATGAATACAGTCCATTTCCAATTGACCCTCTTCTCACCGTGCGCTGGACTATACAACCCGTATGAAGGGTTGCTTTCTGACATTAGGTTAGCCTTATCCATCTGTGACTTAAGAAACCAGCAAAGGGAAAAAAAGCCCCTTAGATATTCTATTCTTTCCGTTAGGGTGGCTAGAAATATAATCGGTTGTTTTGCACCATGACACAGAGTAAAACAATCAAATGGTGTTCCTGATTCTCATTTTTCTTCCTGACACACAATTATTGGGCCGCTGTTGCTTTGTTTGTTCCTGGCACACACTTGTCAGAAGCATTTATTTGGGAATTGATGTCAGGAGTACAATCAACACATGGGGTTTTCTTTTTCCGAAATGAATTCTTACTTCTTGCTAAGTACTATTCTTATCTTTTGGCTAAGAAACTTGTCTGCTAAAACACAAGTAAAGTGAAGGACTGTGTGAATCACCCTCTTGCAAAGCATTCACTCAGTTAGCACTCTGTCATTTGAAGTGCTGTTGAGCAGAAATAACATTGCTGCCAACCTGAGTATGAACCGCTTTCAGTGTAATCTATGGGTATGCAAAGATGTAATCTAATTTATGAATGTTCCTTTTCTCTCTTTCTCCTATATGGTGACCTCCAATGGCTTTTTTGTTCCGTCATATCAAGGTAAGACAACTTTTTCATTTGGCCCTTCTTGTAATTTCCTGTAGCTTTTCTGAGGACAGCACTGGTAACAGAAGAAACAAATCCATCTAATACACAACCTGAGCATCCACTGCTCAAAGACTGTCCTTCAAAGCACACAATGTCCGTTGAACGTATCATGAATATGAGGGTTGACTGAGGAACCAGGTTATTTTCTTTGTACCCAATCTACCTCTAAACCTCCTTATACATGTTCAGAGAGATCATTTCATAGTGGGTTCAGCCTCACAGCCCGTCCACACAGCAGCGTTAAAAAAATCTTCCAACGCTTCTGCCCATTCACTTTGAATGGGGTGACGTCACGTTGCCTCACTTTTCGCTGAACTGCATTGTGGGAAGCAAAGCGAAGATTTCCAGGATTTTCAGGATTCAAAAGTTGAGCAATGTTCAACTTTTGAAGCTGAGCTGGAAGCGTCAGCCAATCAAATCCCGTTTATGCAAATCTGACAGTACAACGCTAGCCAATCAAACCGCGTGCAAGCTGGGAGTGTTCATTTCTATATTCTAACAAAATGGAGGAGAAATGAGTTATCGCGGTAGCAAATCACCCGGTTCTTTATGACCAGTTGCTATTAACTTACCGGGATACAACCAGGCATGGAGGGAGGTGGCAAAGACAGTGGGTGAAGATTCATGTGATTGGTTGTTGGTCGCGTTGCTCGCAAAAAATCCCCAAGCTTTCAGACACGCCCACCTCCAAGATTTTTTTAACGCGGCTGTGTGGACGTACCGTTACACTGCGCTGTACCCTGATCGCTTCATCCTGCGGCCCTGTGGGAGTTTACGGTGTTCAAAGAACTCCCACTTTACCTTCCCCTGCAGCATTTTCAGCAGAAAGGAGAAATCTATACCCCACCTGAATGTTTTCATCTATTCGTCTCAACTGTGAAATGCCATTAGTTGACTGTGAAAGTGGAGAGCAGGTGTTTTTATATATTGAAAAATAATATTCTGATTAGCGGTGTCTGCATGGCTCTGCGTTTCCTCGAGCTTCAGCTGCTGCATAACATGCCTGTTTACTTTACTTGAACGTCTGTCACTGGGTTGAGGCTGGTTCTCCATGTTTAGTCACAGATGCAAATGTGCAATGTTACCTGTGAAAAGGGAATTAGTTTACATGCATTTGGATCTCGTCTTTTGAGCTAGATTCACACAATTTCAGTTGATCGTTTTCAGAGAAAAACCCTGAGTGACTATTTTCAGCGAACATTATCATTCTGCTTGGTAGTCAAATAAAAAGGGGACTTGTATCACTTGCTTGCCTTTTTGATGGTGCATATCTCACTGAAATACAAAAAAGGAACCCTCGAGGCAAAGCAAGGAAATCACATTCAAAGCAAAACACAATAGCCTTGACTAAATCCGTGAAGATTGGGAGAGAACATTGACAGTCAGAACGTCCTATAAACAACATGTTCTTATCCCCAGAACATTCATTTCCTCCTCTATGCATTTTATATATAGATATGTATGGTGTTTTGAAAGAAAAGGAACAAGAACATGAAGAGCACAGTGCCACTGACATGCCTAGATATATCTACTCCACAAGGCTGCAAGTAAGGAAAGCTTCAAAGAAGATCCATTGGATTCAAATATTTACTCAACTGATGTAATGGTGTATTCACATCAGACACAAAGCATGTGAAGTCAATGCAAAGACGCGGATAGACTCAAATTACCCCCAGGCGACAAGTAGGAACAGATAATGTGCGTTCAATTATTTCAATTGACGTTTCAGTGTTTATTAATCTACAAACCACACACTGTCTATGGCATGGCTGATGAATTTGTTGCTTTACTAATGTCCGTTTTACGTTATTTTGAGTTTGGATGAAGCAGCTACAACGATCAGATCTCCATGGCGTTTTGCAGATACTCTTACCGAAGCATTAATTCATGGTTCTCACTAATCGGTATCAGTAGTTGTTTCGGCATCATTTTCACGTGTGTATTACAATAAGATCACGGGGAAATATGTTAATGCTGTTGTTGTTGGTATCTACATGGAGATCGGACTAGTTTAGTGACAGACAATCTTAGTTTCACTTCCAGTGTGAACGCCAAATGGGTCCAGTAACTTCTGAAAAACCCATTCATGCAACTAACACATTTTAGGGAAAGTCTTCAGGTTAGTCAGAACATAGAAAAGCAGAGTATTGGGTTGAAAGAGGCACATATGTGAACATGTGAGAGCACATATGGCCTCCCATGCCCTACTTGTTTGTCCTCCTTTTCTAACTCTCAGAAGGTTTGATTGCAATTGAGGTTAGCTTTTCTCTTGGCTATAGGCGAGGGAGGATTCATTGTCTCCAGTCTGACAAGTCGTGGTTCACACAGGGTAAAGCCGCTGTTGATTTAATAATATTGCAACACCGACTGAGCAATATATTTCAATATCTCCCCCACATTCTCAGAAACACAAAACCCTCATTTCTCTCTCACTTCTATTATTTTGCAGTCTTTCAGAATTATCATATCCATAATCAGATAATGTTCTGGCTTAATGAATCTCCCCAGTAGGCAAACAACATGCCTTTTTGTAATATTGTAATATCTGAGAGCAGAACAGAGAGGCTTGTCGCTGCTGACTCTGAGGGAGGGGAAGGTAGAGATGCACAGATCAGGTTAGAGGACATGTTCGTTGCAAATATCTCTCCTCCCGTCTGGTGCGAACAAAAGGCTGGATTCTGTTTGACATGGATGAATGGTACACTCTCTCTCAGTGTCTCTGCCTCCGTTTTACTTCCTCTGAATATATTTGACAGCTGTCCAACAGGGCTGAAGGGAAGTCACTGCACATATTAGAACTCTGTACCCTTTTGTGGTGAATCGTAGTTACGAACAGTTTAAATGGAAAAGACTCCATGTTACTTCAAGTCAAGTCAACTTTATTGTCAATCTTCCAGTTTGTGTGTACAGACAGAGAGATCGAAATATCATTTCCCCCCATCCCGAATATAAAAACAAATGTATATAAATTATGTGTGCAAATATGTATATATATACACAGTAAAATACACATTTCTACAACTTTTATAACTTGGAGTTATATGCAGCCTAGACTTCAAAACATGTTTCCAAAACTAACCCTAACTCTAGATGACAAGATATACATACAGTCATATACTAGAGGAAGAAGTGCTTAGGTCTTTAACTTAAGTCAAATTAGTAAAACTACAGTGTTACAAGTAAAAGTCCTGCATTAAATATCGCACTTAAGAAAAGTACAAGTATTACCAAAAGCAAAAGTAGTCGTTATGCAGACTGATTACTGATTTACGATTGCATATATAATTGTTTATGCATTATTATGTTCATCTCTTAATTCTTTAAACTGATGTGTCGCCTAATCTAAAATAATACGTCACAATTCATTACATCATTGGTATTTGTCCTTTAAAATATGATTGTGCAAAGAAGCTAGTGGATAATGCTGTAAAATAAACATTGTTAAACTTGTCCAAGTACCTCAAATGTGCATTTGAGTGAAAGTAATCGGTTACTTTCCAACACTGCCTGAGTCTAGCTAATACAGCGGTTGTAATGGGGGTTGGATCGATGCCAGATTGAAGTCACAGTAGCAATGTAACAGGATGGCGTTTCATGGCTCTCACTCTGAGGTGCTCGAGTGTTTCACTGGTTGGGATCCGTCCAGGTGGCAGACAGATGGCTGCTGGCTGTTTGAGTCTGACATAACAAAACCCAAGAGTTACATAGATGACCTTCAAAGATGTCAGAGGGCCGTTAAATCCTTACACCTAAGACACCTATTTAAGAAGGTTGGAAAGCCCTTCGCTCTACTAAAATCCCAAACCTAAAGTCCCAACTTCTTTATAGACTGGAACAGTAATGAGGTATCTTCTTTACACTGTTTTTTTTACAAAATCTCCCCGGTTTACTGTACAAAAAGCTAAGGACATTTGTCAATTGAATCTTGAAATATTGCAGAAAATAGGCGCTGTGGCAAAAAAACGCTTATGATACTTTCACAATTTGTAATCTAAACATATTAACACCACTTTATGATTTTTGAAGTAAAAAGCTACGACTATAAAGGAACTACAGCACGGTCACATGACTTCACTTCACCACCGCTAAGCTAAAGGTGGCTAATGTTAGGCTATAAAGGAACTACAGCACGGTCACATGACTTCACGTCACCACCACTAAGCTAAAGGTGGCTAATGTTAGGCTATAAAGGAACTACAGCACGGTCACATGACTTCACAAGACCACAGCTAAGCTAAAGGTGGCTAATGTTAGGCTATAAAGGAACTACAGCATGGTCACATGACTTCACAAGACCACCGCTAAGCTAAAGGTGGCTAATGTTAGGCTATAAAGGAGCTACAGCACGGTCACATGACTTCACAAGACCACCGCTAAGCTAAAGGTGGCTAATGTTAGGCTATAAAGGAACTACAGCACGGTCACATGACTTCACGTCTCCACCGCTAAGCTAAAGGTGGCTAATGTTAGGCTATAAAGGAGCTACAGCACGGTCACATGACTTCACAAGACCACCGCTAAGCTAAAGGTGGCGAATGTTAGGCTATAAAGGAACTACAGCACGGTCACATGACTTCACGTCACCACCGCTAAGCTAAAGGTGGCTAATGTTAGGCTATAAAGGAACTACAGCACGGTCACATGACTTCACGTCACCACCGCTAAGCTGAAGGAGGCTAATGTTGGGCTATAAAGGGACTACAGCACGGTCACATGACTTCACGTCACCACCGCTAAGCTAAAGGTGGCTAATGTTGGGCTATAAAGGAGCTACAGCTCGGTCACATGACTTCACGTCACCACCGCTAAGCTAAAGGATGCTAATGTTGGGCTATAAAGGAGCTACAGCATGGTCACATGACTTCACGTCACCACCGCTAAGCTAAAGGAGGCTAATGTTGGGCTATAAAGGAACTACAGCACGGTCACATGACTTCACGTCAATACCGCTAAGCTAAGGTGGCTAATGTTGGGCTTGATGAAATGTAATCGTCTCATTTAGACATGTGATAGTAACCCCCATCTTCAAATTCACCAGTGACGTATTTTATGTTGTAGAACTAAACCTTAAAATCTCTTCTGCTTGTGTTAACCACAGACCTTATGTAAGGTAAAAACCTATTGCCTTTGAGCAAGGAAACAACTTGCAGTAATTCCTGCTCTAATCTATTGCAAGACAAACTAGTGATGGTTCAGGTATCAGTGACTTTGATTTTGATCATTGCTCCATGATAGAAAGCATCTGTGTCGGACGTTACTTCCTCTGCCCTCTTCTCCTCCATCTCTGGCTTCAGCAACTTTAATTTCACATCAGCAGATTCCCTCCTTTTGATGTCCTCCCTTCAGAGCGTCTAGTAATCAATACTGTGAAAGATAAGAGCCCTTCAGGTCTTCAGTAAGGAATCAACTACAGGTGAACTCAACATCCCCCTAGCAGTCAATATGAGTGTTTCATAACAAACTTTTCTCAGTGTGAGAAAATGCAACATTGAAAACAAAATGAAATGCTTTAAAAGGACATACAATGTAAATCCATTAGCAGTTTATCAATATGAATTGGACATAAACGTGTCCCCCAACCAGTTATCTAACTGTTTTCTCAGAAAGCTTCCCCTCATTTCTCCCATGGTAATTATTTTGTAGTCTTTGAATAAAATAATATATATGCTGTTGGCCATTGTTTATTGTAACTGCAGCTTCCATTGAGTAATTGAATTGGCAATGGAAGAAAAACAATCTTACATTCAACATAAATCACTTTATTCATTTAAAAATCAACTTATCTTCTCAACTGAGACGACATTATTTACTCCTGCTGGGTGAAAAACACGAGAACAATGGGAGGCGTTTCTTTGCTTCATATCTGTCAGAAGTTTCCAGACATCTTTCATCCAGACGGTTTGGGAAATTCTTCTCTCTTAAGGGAGAAAGACACGTAACTGGGATTAAATGCTCGCTAGGCTTAAAAAACATGTTTTCAAAAACCTCTCAGATGCATTCTTTTTTTGCAGCTCATGATGTAGGTCAATGCCACAATATTAGTTTAGAAAGACGACTTAAAAATATATTGGTAACTCCATATGAGTTTATCTCCAAACAGTCCAATCACAACAGAGCCAGCCAGCTAACCAATCAGAGCAGACTGGGCTCTGGTTTCAGACAGAGGGTGAAAAGAGGTGCTGCAGCACAGGCAGTATGAGAACAATAAAGAGCTTTTTGAACATTAAAGCATGGAGACATGTAAGACATACTGATATACACCTGAACATCAGCAGGAGAGGACTCTTTAAAGTAGAGACACTACATACTGATATACACCTGAACATCAGCAGGAGAGGACTCTTTAAAGTAGAGACACTACATACTGATATACACCTGAACATCAGCAGGAGAGGACTCTTTAAAGTAGAGACACTACATACTGATATACACCTGAACATCAGCAGGAGAGGACTCTTTAAAGTAGAGACACTACATACTGATATACACCTGAACATCAGCAGGTGAGGACTCTTTAAAGTAGAGACACTACATACTGATATACACCTGAACATCAGCAGGAGAGGACTCTTTAAAGTAGAGACACTACATACTGATATACACCTGAACATCAGCAGGAGAGGACTCTTTAAAGTAGAGACACTACATACTGATATACACCTGAACATCAGCAGGAGAGGACTCTTTAAAGTAGAGACACTACAAACTGATATACACCTGAACATCAGCAGGTGAGGACTCTTTAAAGTAGAGACACTACATACTGATATACACCTGCACATCAGCAGGAGAGGACTCTTTAAAGTAGAGACACTACATACTGATATACACCTGAACATCAGCAGGAGAGGACTCTTTAAAGTAGAGACACTACATACTGATATACACCTGAACATCAGCAGGAGAGGACTCTTTAAAGTAGAGACACTACATACTGATATACACCTGAACATCAGCAGGAGAGGACTCTTTAAAGTAGAGACACTACATACTGATATACACCTGAACATCAGCAGGAGAGGACTCTTTAAAGTAGAGACACTACATACTGATATACACCTGAACATCAGCAGGAGAGGACTCTTTAAAGTAGAGACACTACATACTGATATACACCTGAACATCAGCAGGGAGAGGACTCTTTAAAGTAGAGACCCTACATACTGATATACACCTGAACATCAGCAGGAGAGGACTCTTTAAAGTAGAGACACTACATACTGATATACACCTGAACATCAGCAGGAGAGGACTCTTTAAAGTAGAGACACTACATACTGATATACACCTGAACATCAGCAGGAGAGGACTCTTTAAAGTAGAGACACTACATACTGATATACACCTGAACATCAGCAGGAGAGGACTCTTTAAAGTAGAGACACTACATACTGATATACACCTGAACATCAGCAGGAGAGGACTCTTTAAAGTAGAGACACTACATACTGATATACACCTGAACATCAGCAGGAGAGGACTCTTTAAAGTAGAGACCCTACATACTGATATACACCTGAACATCAGCAGGAGAGGACTCTTTAAAGTAGAGACACTACATACTGATATACACCTGAACATCAGCAGGAGAGGACTCTTTAAAGTAGAGACCCTACATACTGATATACACCTGAACATCAGCAGGAGAGGACTCTTTAAAGTAGAGACCCTACATACTGATATACACCTGAACATCAGCAGGAGAGGACTCTTTAAAGTAGAGACACTACATACTGATATACACCTGAGCATCAGCAGGAGAGGACTCTTTAAAGTAGAGACACTACATACTGATATACACCTGAACATCAGCAGGAGAGGACTCTTTAAAGTAGAGACACTACATACTGATATACACCTGAACATCAGCAGGAGAGGACTCTTTAAAGTAGAGACACTACATACTGATATACACCTGAACATCAGCAGGAGAGCACTCTTTAAAGTAGAGACACTACATACTGATATACACCAGAACATCAGCAGGAGAGGACTCTTTAAAGTAGAGACACTACATACTGATATACACCTGAACATCAGCAGGAGAGGACTCTTTAAAGTAGAGACACTACATACTGATATACATCTGATCATCAGCAGGAGAGAACTCTTTAAAGTAGAGACACTACATACTGATTTACACCTGAACATCAGCAGGAGAGGACTCTTTAAAGTAGAGACACTACATACTGATATACACCAGAACATCAGCAGGAGAGCACTCTTTAAAGTAGAGACACTACATACTGATATACACCTGAACATCAGCAGGAGAGGACTCTTTAAAGTAGAGACACTACATACTGATATACACCTGAACATCAGCAGGAGAGGACTCTTTAAAGTAGAGACACTACATACTGATATACACCTGAACATCAGCAGGAGAGGACTCTTTAAAGTAGAGACACTACATACTGATATACACCTGAACATCAGCAGGAGAGGACTCTTTAAAGTAGAGACACTACATACTGATATACACCTGAACATCAGCAGGAGAGGACTCTTTAAAGTAGAGACACTACATACTGATATACACCTGAACATCAGCAGGAGAGGACTCTTTAAAGTAGAGACACTACATACTGATATACACCTGAACATCAGCAGGATAGGACTCTTTAAAGTAGAGACACTACATACTGATATACACCAGAACATCAGCAGGAGAGGACTCTTTAAAGTAGAGACACTACATACTGATATACACCTGAACATCAGCAGGAGAGGACTCTTTAAAGTAGAGACACTACATACTGATATACACCTGAACATCAGCAGGAGAGGACTCTTTAAAGTAGAGTAACTACATACTGATATACACCTGAACATCAGCAGGAGAGGACTCTTTAAAGTAGAGACACTACATACTGATATACACCTGAACATCAGCAGGAGAGGACTCTTTAAAGTAGAGACACTACATACTGATATACACCTGAACATCAGCAGGAGAGGACTTTTTAAAGTAGAGACACTACATACTGATATACACCTGAACATCAGCAGGAGAGGACTCTTTAAAGTAGAGACACTACATACTGATATACACCTGAACATCAGCAGGAGAGGACTCTTTAAAGTAGAGACACTACATACTGATATACACCTGAACATCAGCAGGAGAGGACTCTTTAAAGTAGAGACACTACATACTGATATACACCTGAACATCAGCAAGAGAGGACTCTTTAAAGTAGAGACACTACATACTGATATACACCTGAACATCAGCAGGAGAGGACTCTTTAAAGTAGAGACACTACATACTGATATACACCTGAACATCAGCAAGAGAGGACTCTTTAAAGTAGAGACACTACATACTGATATACACCTGAACATCAGCAGGAGAGGACTCTTTAAAGTAGAGACACTACATACTGATATACACCTGAACATCAGCAGGAGAGGACTCTTTAAAGTAGACTCAATAAATACTAATATGAACCTGAACATTAGCATTACATGTCCTCTTTAAAACATGCTCATTGAGTAGATACTTTTGTCATGGGCATTGCAGATGATTTAAAGTTACATTCCCGGATCACAAAGTACTTCAAGGTTTTAAAAATGTCACACAGTAATGCACATATCATTATCTCCCACCACCCAGTGACTGTGAAGGCCTCTAACCGAGGGTGAATTGATTAGAAGGGAGAGCAGCACAAAAGATGTCTGTAATGCAATAAGAATGAATAAAGGGTTTTAATGAGGAGGCCTCCCCTCCTCTGATACTCCCTCTTCCTATCCAATCGTTTCATTACTCTGAGTGGGAAGTAAGAGCAGCTTCAAAGCTTTACTGGAGACTCGGGTCATTAACCAGGTCACAGCACAATCACATCACCAAAAGGACTTTTTCTATGATTCGACATCATGTAAAGGTCATTCTCCAGCCTGTAACCCCACTGAAGCTACCGCACTCTGCACCAGATCATCTCTTTTCGTTGGAGCACTTGTGGATGTTTTCAGGGATAGTTTGATTTTATTCATCTAAAAATAAACCAAATGTACCTTTCAAACATCAAAGCTTAAATGGGGTTATGAAATGACGTTTTGAATTCATACTGGCTTTGATCGAGGTCAGGTAGAATTTGAAAGAATGTGAGGCTGAATGGCTGACAGTGATATGCTAGAGTATCTTTCAAACACATAGTATAACAATCACAAACATGAGGCAGATTAAAACCTAAAAAAGACATGTCCATGTGTAAATATTATGTAATCTCCTTTCTTTGTATTAGTTCATGTAAGAAGAACATTACTTTGTATGCCCTAGTGTCCATCTAAAGAAACACTTGGATAGTAAGTGCTGAATGTAGCTGTAAACACACAGGGTTAACTCTTCAGGTTTTCAGTTCTTCGACCGTGGTTCACTACTTGATAAGATAATATAATAATAATAATAATGCATTTTATTTATGGGCACCTTTCAAAGCTCTCAAGGACACCTTACATAATTAAAAACAAGTAACAAAGAAGATCACACAGTAATACAAGACTTAAAAACAAAGTCTTAAAAACAACAATCAGTTTAGATATTGATATTGAATACGCCAGTTTAAAAAGGTGTGTTTTCAGGCTGGATTTGAAGGTTGAGAGTGAGTCCATATTGCGGATGTCTTGTGGGAGAGAGTTCCAGAGACGGGGGGCAGAGTGGCTGAAGGCTATGGTGGTCAGGCGGACAGAAGGTACAGTGAGCTGGAAGGCAGAGGAGGATCGGAGGGCACGAGAGGGTAGATGTGAAGGAGTTCAGAGAGATATGGAGGTGCAAGAGTGTGAAGGGCCTTGAAGGTGAGGAGCAACACTTTAAAATCTATGCGGTATTTAACGGGGAGCCAATGGAGTTGTTGGAGAACCGGAGTGATATGATTAGTGGAAGGAGTTCTGGTGATGATACGGGCGGCTGAGTTTTGGACCAGTTGGAGCTTACGCAGGGATTTGTGAGGAAGACCAGAGAGGATGGAGTTGCAATAATCAATACGGGATGTAACGAGGGCGTGGACGAGGATGGCGGTGCTGTTGGGTGTAAGTGACGGGCGGAGGCGGTTAATATTGCGTAGGTGGAAGGAGGCAGATCGAGTGATGTTGTTGATGTGAGCTTCAAATGATAAGGTGCTGTCAAGGATGACTCCCAGACTCTTAACTTGGGGGGAGGGTGGTACTTTATGTACTTTATTGATCCTAATTTGGGAAATGTTTGCATTGCAGCCGCTTAAAAGACAAGAACGTGTACAAATCTCCAAACAGAAATAAAACAGCTTTAAAAAAAGTAGAGAATATACATGTTGAAATACCAATTTACAGTTCAGTTATCACTAAGGTAATTTACGCTTAACTGGTCATGTCGAAAATTAGACATTCATTTTGTGGACCGTAAAATAATATTACAAGAATATGAAGAAGCTTAAAGCTAATAAGTCATATTCCTGCCATAGTAACCGTTTAAACGGTCACGCAGGAAGCACAGCTGGCGTCTTCTTGTGCCCTGGATGGGACAGTGATATTATAAACCTATTCATTTACATATTTTCACACTGAGATTTATTTTGCCAGCTGTTCCTCCTGCATTTGGCAGCGTCAAGTATTTTGCTTCTGGCTAAAAATCAGGGATGTATAAGGTTCAACTTCTTCCTGTTTATTATAATTATCGGTTATAGAACAGTAAACAAACATGTCGCCGGTAGTATGGGACTATTTCAAAGTTTCAGAGTTAGATAGTTCGCTTGCTATTTGTATTAACAAATGCAGAAGTTCCACGAGGAGGGAAAAAGGCAACGAGCTATAATACTTCCAACCTGATTAGTCACCTGAAACATCGCCATCACTACGATGGTGTGTTAAAAGCGTACGAAGACGCCTGCGCTGCTAAACTAGCGGCGAATCCAAAGCCAGCTGCAAAGGCACCGGGGCTTTTACCTATCGACGAGGCTTTTGAAAAAGGCAAGAACTTTATTTGGGAAAATAAATATGGTCACTTTGAAGAGTCAAAACTGTTCTTGGCTTTGTTTTGTTCATAGTAGTAATGCTCATGTCATTTGCTCACTACTAGTCTTTTTTTTATCACCAGGTGTGCAAAAAACTACAGGTACATTTAATATATATATATATATATTATTATCGGTTATCGGTATCGGTCTTGAGAAGCAGGAAGTTATCGGTATCGGTCTTGAGAAGCAGGAAGTTATCGGTATCGGTCTTGAGAAGCAGGAAGTTATCGGTATCGGTCTTGAGAAGCAGGAAGTTATCGGTATCGGTCTTGAGAAGCAGGAAGTTATCGGTATCGGTCTTGAGAAGCAGGAAGTATCGGTATCGGTCTTGAGAAGCAGGAAGTTATCGGTATCGGTCTTGAGAAGCAGGAAGTTATCGGTATCGGTCTTGAGAAGCAGGAAGTTATCGGTATCGGTCTTGAGAAGCAGGAAGTTATCGGTATCGGTCTTGAGAAGCAGGAAGTTATCGGTATCGGTCTTGAGAAGCAGGATACTATACTATTTATATAATATTATCGTTCATTCCTGGTCAAAGGCTGCTAACTCCGCCCCTTTAATGTGAACTTGCTCGTAGCAAAACTGAGAAAACCATGGATTGACTTATTGAGATGATACCCAGCCTTGTTGGACCGTTTAGCGGGATCGTGTTTATTAGGGCTGGTTAACGAATATATCACAAGAAATCCAGGGTAAGATTACAATTACATTGCATTTAGCTGACGCTTAATGCAAGATAAACTGGTTTTGTAGAACAGCCCAATGGTGACGTGGCTTGACGACTTCTCAAATCAGTAAAACAACTGTAATGCTTTTTTTCCAATCCAACACTGTTATTATTTTGGACGTAAGTCGTGCATTTTAGTCCTGGGTGAGGATGATGATGCTTCTTGTCTCAGTTCATGTTACATTAGGTCCAGTTTTTATGTTTGTGAATATACATAGGGTGCACGATATTAGAAAAAACTGACATTGCGTATATTTCCCCCCGCGATATGAACAAATACAGGAATTGAAGAAAAGACAGTCCGCAAACCATCCTTTCTTGAACTTTAATGATACAATTGGTATTTTTGCAACTATATTTTACCGGATGAAGGATTTTAGTCACAGACGTCTGGATCTTAAGTTATCAGAGCAACAAGCTGAGCTAGCTCGGTTAGCAGCGCCGAACTGGAGAAACACATGAAACTACTAATAAAAAATAAAAAATCGCACGTCCTGCGATGTGAATATCACGATTATCGTCACGACACGATATATCGTGCAGCCCTAATACATATACTTCTGCAGGACATATGCATTACGGATAGTGGCACAGGGTTTGTTTGCTGAATTCTTACATGAATCTCCTGCTGAGTATAAAGATGTTGTTAAGGCAGATCCTTGATAATGACAAAGCATCTGGATTAGATGGTTAGCAAAGCAGCAGAGATAAATCTCTCCTCAGATAAAGCCAGTCCCGGAGGCCCTTCATCCTTTTGCAGATTTCCACCCGTCGTACAGAGAGAGCCTCTGCATTCACCTCACATGCAATGGATTATTGTGAGATTGCCTATGGAGGAATGGAGCGTTTCATTTAGCTGTGTAGCTGCAGGGCATGGCTGCTGTTCAACTGCATGAGTTATTAGCAGCTTTCGCCTTGTTGCACACCAGAGAGGAGGAGGGGTCTGTGAGAATCATCCAATCACGGATCATCCCAAGAGGCTGCATGTGCACGACGATTGCAACGCATTAACTGGACGCTCAGGTGTTTCCTGAAATTCTGCGAGACCAAACGGGAATGCAATACTACAGCAACAACGGTTTTACTGTTATCAGATTATTGCATGTTTTCGCTGAGAGTTGTTGTACTGCTGATCTGGGAGCTGTTACCGACTCGGTTTAAACCCACCAGACCAAATCCTGGGTCATTTACCATTTCTCCCTCACTTATGTTCATTTCACCTGAACTTTAAGAGGGTCAGTTTGATTAGAAGGCTTTGGAAATGAGTTAAATCAGCTAAGCATTATTAGCAGCTTATTTATTCAGTTTTTCTGGAGTCCTACCCTTCTTTCGAAACACAGGTCCTTCCTGTCAGGCTGTGTAACCCCCCACACACACAACAACAAAGACTAAAACACTCCTGTTGTGCAATATATATATATATATATACTGTATATATCCATACAATAAATAATTGTGCAATATACTGTATACTTCCACCATTAGTAGTTTCAGCTGTACTCCAGAGTGACTCATGTCTTTTTGAAGACCTCCTGAATGACTTAACTGAATTTGGTCAAACATCTAACCATCTTTACTATTTCTCCCTCACTTATGTTCATTTCGCCTGAACTTTAAAAGGGTCAGTTTGGGAAGCTAGCTAAGCAAGAGTTGTTTCATACCGCCTGGCTTATTTACTCCTAACGTTTTTTCGTTATGGATTCAAACTGAACGTATACCACGTGTACTTGTATATGGAAATACTTATTAGTTGTTTCAACTGTACACCAGACTGTCTTTTGGAAAACCTCCTGAATGACTGAACTGAATCTGGTCCAACATCTAAAGCTTCCTTCTGACTGACTGGTCAGCCACTTGAATAACATCCCAATTTAACATGTCTTTTTAAAACCCTTTTGTTATGAAACAGTAGATATGTGAAATAAATGAGAAGATACATTCAATAAGTGTCTCATAAACAGGAACGTTTTGGGCAACTTTGTGTCCTTGAGAAAAATAATGACGCCACTGAAAAGGGGATCAATTCACTGTATGAGGGGATTTATTGTATTTGTGGTAAATGATTTTTGGCCGGGAAC
Organism: Gymnodraco acuticeps; assembly: GCF_902827175.1. Classification (NCBI taxonomy): domain Eukaryota; kingdom Metazoa; phylum Chordata; class Actinopteri; order Perciformes; family Bathydraconidae; genus Gymnodraco; species Gymnodraco acuticeps. The sequence goes on along the minus strand of NW_022990872.1, from coordinate 363,493 downwards.
CAGAATAAATGAAACTCCGCGGGGAACACAGTGTGGTACCTGAGTCACAGTTTATAGCTGAAAAGGCAATATTGTGTTTATGATTGTTTCCCATGTGAGCGTTCGACAGTAATCGCTCCCAGTAGATACTGCATGCCTTCGTCTCTCATAAACATCCCATATGCAGGAATTGATCTCCGCTTTTTGGTTATGTATCCGTCTTCTTTATTTAGGCTTTTGTTTTTTACCGGCCTCCATGTGTTCAGACGGTTCACAGCAAAACACTTCGAGAGGTTTTCCTTCCAAGGTTGAATTTTGCATGCAGATATACATTCCTGTGAGCTTTCCAAAGGTCACAGAGTGCTTTGATGTTGTTTGACAGCAGCGTGGGCAAATAACCTCCACCTTTCTGAGCAAGCTCTGCTGACATTCTCTCCAAGACAATCCATCAGCATTTCTTGGAAAACAATATGCATGAGCTTTTCATTTCTAGAGGAAAGTCTGACCATGACAGGCTGCTGTCTGATGAAAAGCACTTTATACTGAATATTGGAAGATTTGAGGAGTGATATGGAATAGAGGTTGTCCACATTTGTTTGCCTCAATATTGAGATGTGTTGTTCAAAGGAAAGGGTTTTTCCACATCTTGCTTTCAATTTGTCTTCGAAGAGTCACTGTTTGGTTGCTCCTAATTTCTCCCATGGTGATTACTGAGTCTTTTACTAGAATAATATTTATGCTTTGGGCCATTCTTTATTGCAATGGCATCCCAAATTGCCTTCATATTTAATCGGAAGTTCATTTAACTTTGCTTTGCAGTCGTGTTTCATCCAGACAGCTTGGAATCTCTACTCTCAGTTTGAAGGGAACAACACACCATGTTTCGTCCAATGAAACGCAGAATAGGCTTTTATTCCAGCCAAACAGCAGGGAGCGGTCAGATCTGGGAATAAGGAGTGCTACATATTTGGCACTGTTATTAACACACATTGATCAAACAAACAAGAGCATGTTGATAATATGATGCAGGGTCATTGCACTTTTCCAAAAGCTGTCGGACAATACATACACTGGGCTTCTTCAAAAACTATTTTGGTTGCGTGCTTTGACTTTAACCACCTGTTTCTGAGGGGAATTGTTGACGTTTGATTATAGTTACTCCTCCTTGGTCAACTGAAGGTTGTTGTATTCCTTATACTGTCTTATGCACGAAGAACATCTGATAGATCCGTACAGTGGCTCATTTAAAGCACATTTCAAGCAAGTTTCTGGAGTTGTATCTTCTTGGTTGATTGCATTTATTGTAAGAACATTTGGATTAAAGCTTCAACTAAATGAAATGTAACGTAGGGTCATATCTTCAAAATGATCCATCCATCCATCTTCTCCCGCTTATCCGTGGTCGAGTCTCGGGGGTATCAGTTCCAGCAGAGAGCCCCAAACGTTCCTTTCCCTGGCGACATCGACCAGCTCTGACTGGGGGATCCCAAGGCGCTCCCAGGCCAGCGAAGAGATCATCCCTCCACCTGGTCCTAGGTCTACCCCTTGGTCTCCTCCCAGCTGGACGTGCCTGGAACACCTCCCTAGGGAGGCGCCCAGGTGGCATCCTAACTAGGTGCCCGAACCACCTCAACTGGCTCCTTTCGACGCGAAGGAGGAGCGGCTCAACTCCGAGTCCCTCCCGGATGACTGAACTTCTCACCTTATCCCTAAGGGAGACACCAGCCACCCTGCGGAGAAAACCCATCTCGGCCGCTTGTTAGGGCTGCACGATTTTGCATCCTGCAAGTGCTTTACTTCGAATAAGACACACCTTTACCAGTGCTACAGAAATGAAGTCTTTCATAATTAGAATCAGAATCAAGTTTATTGCCAGGTACATTTACACATACAAGGAATTTGCTTTGGTATCTGGTAGTGCGAACCTAAACAATCTAATCAAATCAGTTGTTCAGTAGGTAAATATATAAGGATAATACAAAATAAGTGTATTTAAGAAACCATTTAGCATTCAAAAAGGATGCTAAAAGACAAGTATTTCTACCACATTGAAATGTATACAAATAACCTTAAAAGCTAAATAACTTTTAACGTTATTTGTTTAGTTACATTGAAATGACATGGGGAAACAGGTGGGTTTCCAGACTACAGGGAAGTATGTGTAGTCTTTCTGCAGCCTGATATAAATGGGGAGCTCGACCCACCATCTTGGAGCCAGGATAGCAACAGCTGGTTTTGTGGAGCTGTACCTGAGTCCAGGAGCAGGGAGTAATGAGCCGATTAACAGGAAGACATTAGAAGAAGAGACATTAACTGTCTTACCTTCCTGTTGCTGGGCATGGACGCTAATGACATTTTCTTCGAGGGACATTTGTTGACTTTGAGAGGGATTTCTGAAACCAAGGTCTGAAGGCCATTAGCCTGTGCTCGCACATTTAATAAGGAACACACTTTACCTTCTGCTTGTGTACAGCGTCTGAAAATAGCCGCCCTGTTCTCTGACATGCTGTAATTTGCAATCTTTTCCTATTGCTTTGACAGACTTCCTTTGTAAATGAATAGCGTGTGTGAATTCTGCATGCAGCAGGTTTATTTGCAGTCTCAGCAGCGTACCCCTGTTACCCATGGCAAGCAAGAAAGAAAAAAAAGCCAATTTGGCTTCTCTGAAATCCTCCTTCTTCAGGGAAAGCTACATCTGAGAGTCTGGGCCTGCTTTCTCCTTCCTTTATCATCAGTGGCTTTTCTTATATCGCCTCGCCTTGCATTCCCTCCTTGCTATGGCTCTTTGTTACATTTGTTCTCTATACTTTAACATGTTCGGATATCCGTTCTCTTTCCTCTGCGTTTCCCTGTCCCTGGTCGTTGTCTCTCTGGGGGGGTTTAGGATCAGAGAGGCGTTTTGGTGCCGGGCTGCGTCAATCCCTCACGTTAATAAAAAGGATGGTTGGAAGCACAGTGGGAGAACTAGTTTGCCTCGCCTTGTTTTTTATCGTTGGAAAAGAGTCTTAAAGTTTAAAAATGACCTTCCCGTAGTTTAGTGAAAACAGAGATAATAGAAATTCACTAAATTGGCGTTCAGCAGATTTGGATGAGTCACCCAAAAGCAGACCTACCTGCAAAAATCCACATTGTTAATTGAAAGTGTAGAGGCAATTCCTCAGTCTGGTAAACTGTGATTCAGCTTTCAAACACGAGGGACATCTTGTTAACCTAAGTGCTGCGCTACTCAACTTTTTGGCGGTGTTACAGTTTAAAAGGTCCCCGCGACACACTGCGGCTCTTAAACGAGGCTTTTACCTCCCTGCATTGCTTCGGTGTTTCATTTTTGGCTTGTCAAAATCTATTTAACATGATTTGAGGCTACTTACTAAATAATGGAAATGCTATCAACCATTATTACAGAGTGCTAAAGTGCCTTACAGTACAGTTTAGCAAATGGCATCGACTGCTGGATCCTGTGACGAGTAGTTTTTCACAATATTATTAATTTACAAACGTTTTTTAGGCATGATTTTAAATGAAAGACACTTCATTTAAACAGCATCAAAAAGTACTAATATGTATAATGTCAACTTTTAAATGTGGGGGTACTGTGTTTAATGCAGATGTGCCAGTGTTTTTTTGTGCATTATTAAAATAGTATGATCACATTTAGGAAACAACAGGAGAAATTATAATTTTACCAAATGGTTATTTTGAGATGTTTAGATATACACCCGGATAATTAACTTATTAAATGCAGAAACATGTATCACAAAGTTCCTAAAAACACACTTATAATGTAAATGGAATACATTTTAGAAGATGTATTTATTTTTAGTGTCACATTACAAATACAAATTACTGCAGTGGTTTTCAAAAAAGAATCCCATTCTCATTTCATTAAACGGCTAAAGTTCTACTGGTATTCCCATTGTGTGTTCAGCTGAGGAGGATGTCGTCATAACAACCTGTGTGTGTGTGTGTGTGTGTGTGTGTGTGTGTGTGTGTGTGTTGTCTAATTGTTAGATCTTCTGGCCTCGGGCGCTTGATGACACTCTGAATCACAACAATGCAACATCTCCTCTCTTTTCTCCGGGCCTCCAATAACATTCAAATCACACAGACTAGACGGGGATCATTAATTCCTGGAAAGGAAGACGTCACGGGAAGCGAACAAAAGCTTGTTCGCTTCTGCCTGAAGCTCAAATGTGTCTGTGATCTAAAAACCGAATTGCTAAAAAGTACAATGAAGGAGTTTGATGTGTTGCACACATTTGCATCCCTTATGGTCTGTTCCTGCTTCATCACCTTCAGAGGAGACGCGTATCTAGAAAGCATCGGGAACGGGCATTTTAGTGATGTGGATGTAGAGCTGAGTAGTACACACAGTTTATCCAAATAGTTGTTTATGAACAACATAAACTTGAAATGATATCACTGATGTTAAAAGCAAGTTGTTAGAGGTTGCCCATTGAGGAGTTCTTGCTTTTTGTACGAAGAAGTAGTCCTGGAGTTGTTGCGTTGCTACGATCGAAGGAAGAAGATGTTATTGCCTCGCTGTGATCAGAAGAAGTAGTCCTGGAGTTGTTGCTTTTCTAAGTTAAAGGTGGGGTATGTAATTCACTTCAGAATCACTTGTTATATTCCATGGAATGCTCTTAACATCCCGATAGCAATGAATATATTAAATGCTTTGACAATAAATACATAATAAAATGTCATCTGTGGAAGCCGTGGCGCTGTAAAAAGCACGACCAATCATCTGAGCCGGCTAAAGTAACTGGATGGCCTACCTGCCTGTCTGCCTTCCATCTGGGCACAAACTTATCTCGTGCCCTCATTGGTCATGTGCGCGTTCGTGTGTGTTGGAGGAGGGGCTCTGTGAGGAAGTCTGAAGGAAGGGGCAGATTTAAGAGGTTGAAAGAGTTCTCGAGTTCTTGCTTAACTATAAATGGAGTATTGACAAGAAAAGGAAGAAGACCAAGATGAAGAAGAAAGAAGAATGAGAGCTTTTGCTTTGCTACGATTGTAGGAAGTTCTCGAGTTGTTGTGTTGCCGTGATCGGAAGAAGAGGTAGTCCTGGAGTTGTTGCTTTTCTACGATCGAAGGAAGAAAAGGTTATATTGTTGCTTTGATCTGAGGAAGTAGTCCTGGAGTTGTTGCTTTGCTATACATGAAGTATTGATGAGAAGAGGACGAAGACCAAGATGAAAAATAAATAAGAATAAGAGTTCTTGCTTGGCTATGATTGTAGGAAGAATGTTATTGGGTTGCTGCGATCAGAGGAAGAATATTCTTGATTTCTTGTTTTGATATAAGGAGGAACAAGAAATTCTTGAGATGTTGCTTTGTTATGATTTGAAGCACAATACATGATGCAATATATTTGGTAAAAATAGTTAGCACACTATCAGAAGCACAAACATGTAGTGTCAGGCACAATGTGTTTTAATGGAGGGAGAGGAAACACACTTCACTTGTCCCCTTCTTCCCTCAGGGTGCTCAACAGGTCACTTCACCTGCTTCCCTCTGACACTGTGGCCTGGAGACTAGGGATGTGCATCTCCATCACTGAGGCCGATGCGATGCGCATCTCGATTCGTTGCCACGATACGATACATTAACGATACATTTGAAACACCAGGCGATGCGATACGATACGATTCACCCCTGTTGCGATACAGTTCGATACGATTTGATTCAATATTATGCGATTCGATACGATTCAACACGATGCAAAAATAATGATACTTCAATATGGTACGACAGAGGATTTTTGTTTTATTCCTTATATGCAGCAAATCATACATTAACAAAAAAGTGCTTTACATATTTGGTACTGCACATCCCATCATGCCGTTTATTTGTTTACCTTTAAAAGCTCTCCAGAGTACAATTGTATAACACCTCACAGTTAAACAATGTAAGGATGCATTGCTCATGATTAACAATGTGCAAATAACAGCTACCATAGAGCAATGCCCATACAGCTGCCAGCCTGATGTGCTTAACACTCATTCATAGGCTAACTCACCAGTGAGCAGAAAGCAGTGGTTTCTATATGAACAATAAATAATACAAATAACTCTTTCATAACTGCTTACAGTGAGGAAGACATGTAAATTATTATTGGCCGTCACAGGCTGCTGTACACTAAACACCACTCTCTCTGACAGAACACCTCACTGAGTGATTTAACTCATATGTCTAACTTTCAGGTTTCTCTTTTCAGCCGCAGACCCCATGTCGACTCTTTATGTGCGTCGCTAAGTTCCTCGTACTACTTGTGTACTTTAAAGCGGCTCGGCATCGTTAACAATTTGCGAGCGATTTTTCAAGTTGACCGTCTGTAGTATATAGTGCCGCGCACATATACCATCAGGACGTTACTGATGGGGTGCGGCTGCGGAGTGATACTGTGTGTATGCAAGCCCGCATCTAGGACGGATCTATGTATCATGGCTGTAGACCTGTTAAGTAATAAAGATACCTCATACAAAGGTCTACGGATACCTTATTACTCTCCATGACCTGCGGTCAACTCTATAGCATAAAGGACTATGACACCGTCTTTCTTGAACAATCCGAAGTGTTGCCAAACGTTTGATTTGTAGGTATTTTTCGGTGCGCTGTGTTTCTCTTTCTCCTCAACTTCCGTGTGTGTTGATAACTGAGACTCTCGGCCTCCGTAGTGGCGAAGATATCAAAGATCGTATCTGCTGAGCGTTGACAAGATGAGGGGATTTTATATGAATGAATCGGTTTTTTACCGATGCAAAGACGCTACTTAATCGATGCATCGCGAGTTCAACCCGGTTCAACCCAAACTGTAGCCGATGTGCACTCTTTCAACCGGTGCACTCGCATCTTGAACGTTTATGCCGGTGCACCGATGCGAATCGGTGAATCTTAACATCTCTACTGGAGACGGATGGCAGGGTGACACTAGTGTTGTCACGATACCAATATTTTGGTTTCGATACCAAGTCAAGATCCGATTATTTTTCGATACTTTTCTTAAAAAAAGGGAAATTATTGTGCCTTATTTCACACCAGAACTAGTACACAAACTTTTAAACACTGAGAACAATAAATAAAATAAATGACAATAATTCGTATTAAATAAAAATAAGCATCATCTCAAACTACTTTTTTGTCAAAATAGATTTGTATATTAAACAACAGAAATGACATTCAACACAATGAGGTCTCTGACAAAAAATAGAACATAACCCACTGTCAGAGATATCGCTAAAATACTTCCAATTTCGCTTCTGGCGTCTTTTCTGTCAACAAGCCGAGGCGCAGCGGCAGTTGCACTCCCACTTGCAGCCATGCTTCTCGTTTTCTCACATGCTCTCGCAGCTAGCGCGTGCACGAGAGAGGGGAAGGGCACTTAGAGCGTGCTTGAGAGGGAGGGGGATTTAGAGCGTGCACGCGAGGGGGAGGGACTTAGAGCGTGCTTGAGAGGGGAGGCTTAGAGCGTGCTTGAGAGGGAGGGACTTAGAGGTGCTTGAGAGGGGAGGGACTAGATAGATCGTGCTTGAGAGGGGAGGGACTTAGGAAGCGTGCTTGAAGGGAGGGACTTAGAGCGTGCTTGAGAGGGGAGGGACTTAGAGCGTGCTTGAGAGGGGAGGGACTTAGAGCGTGCTTGAGAGGGGAGGGACTTAGAGCGTGCTTGAGAGGGGAGGGACTTAGAGCGTGCTTGAGAGGGGAGGGACTTAGAGCGTGCTTGAGAGGGGAGGGACTTAGAGCGTGCTTGAGAGGGGAGGGACTTAGAGCGTGCTTGAGAGGGGAGGGACTTAGAGCGTGCTTGAGAGGGGAGGGACTTAGAGCGTGCTTGAGAGGGGAGGACCTTAGAGCGTGCTTGAGAGGGGAGGGACTTAGAGCGTGCTTGAGGGGGAGGGACTTAGAGCGTGCTTGAGAGGGGGACTAGAGGGGAGGGACTTAGAGCGTGCTTGAGAGGGAGGGACGTAGTGCGTGCTTGAGAGGGGAGGGACTTAGAGCGTGCTTGAGAGGGGGAGGAAATTAGAGCGTGCTTGAGAGGGGAGGGACGTAGTGCGTGCTTGAGAGGGGAGGGGACTTAGAGCGTTCTTGAGAGGGGAGGGACTTAGAGCGTCTTGAGAGGGGAGGGACTTAGAGCGTGCTTGAGAGGGGAGGGGACTTAGAGCGTGCTGAGAGGGGAGGGACTTAGAGCATGCTTGAGAGGGGAGGGACTTAGAGCGTGCTTGAGAGGGGGAGGGACTTAGAGCGTGCTTGAGAGGGGAGGGACTTAGAGCGTTCTGAGAGGGAGGGACTTAGAGCGTTCTTGAGAGGGGAGGAAATTAGAGCGTTCTTGAGAGGGGAGGGACTTAGAGCGTGCTTGAGAGGGGAGGGACTTAGAGCGTGCTTGAGAGGGGGAGGGACTTAGAGCGTGCTTGAGAGGGGAGGGACTTAGAGCGTGCTTGAGAGGGGAGGGACTTAGAGCATGCTTGAGAGGGGAGGGACTTAGAGCGTGCTTGAGAGGGGAGGGACTTAGAGCGTGCTTGAGAGGGGAGGGACTTAGAGCGTTCTTGAGAGGGGAGGGACTTAGAGCGTTCTTGAGAGGGGAGGAAATTAGAGCGTTCTTGAGAGGGGAGGGACTTAGAGCGTGCTTGAGAGGGGAGGGACTTAGAGCGTTCTTGAGAGGGGAGGAAATTAGAGCGTTCTTGAGAGGGGAGGGACTTAGAGCGTGCTTGAGAGGGGAGGGACTTAGAGCGTGCTTGAGAGGGGAGGGACTTAGAGCGTGCTTGAGAGGGGAGGGACTGCAGGCTGCAGTGCAGGGAGTGGAAGCAGAGCGCTGAACACACACGGCTCTTATTAAAACAGCGCTTTCTCACCGGAGTAATTTTCCCCGTCATTCTTAAAGTACCGATACTAATGAAACGCAGGAATCGAAACGTTTTTAATGGCAGGATCGCGGTACCTTTCAAGTATCGGTACACTGTGCAACACTAGGTGACACAGCCCACTTCCTGCAGTTTGTTTTCTGAAAACACAATCGCAAAAGCATTATACATTTACTGCTCTCTGAGCCTTAAAATCGGCGGTGTTTGGGCAGCGTGTTTTGTAAATCTAGCAAATAAGACCCAGCTGAGTATAAGCCATGTGCTACTTTGAGTTTGAGTAAATATTGAATGATGGGCATTAATACTTTAGAGACATGTTGGTGCAATACAACTCATAAAGGTGCAGAAACAAACCCTAGGCACAAGCCTCATGACTTTGAAAGAACAGCATACAGCTTTGATGTATCATCACAACACGGACACATGGTAACGCTTCAGCAGACAACCACCAATCAGATCTGATCAGGGGAGACAAAACAAAACAAGTTTAACAAAACTCGTCATTGTTTTAACATCCTAATGCTAGGGTATAATCATATCTGACTATGTTTTATTACACATTGAAGTTAGACCGTGGGACGGGTGGCGCAGTGGTCTGTGCATCTGATCATCAGATCAAGGGGGTGCTGGGGAACTCCAGTTCGAAACCCGCTCCTGCCGCCACTGCGTCAGGCCGTTGTGTCCTTGGGCAAGACACTTCACCCGGATTTGCTCCTGTGGGTAATGTCCACAGTACATGTATGATATCAATGTGTACTTGTGTACAGTGTGTAAGCTTGTTAGTGAAGACCTACGAGATATAAAGCAAGGAGGATGTTGTGACGGGCCCGGAGCACTTGAAAGTGTTCCAAACTCTGGCTTCAAATGCATTTTTTACTTTTAGTTACGTTACTGCTTCAGGTTTTCTTCAACAATGCCTGAGTTGTTCTGTGGCCTCACAGAATGAAGAAATAAGGATTGTTATGGTTAAAATGTGAACAAGTATACATTTCTGTTACCCTGCCTGAGGCTAGAGTCATATTTTGATCGCCGATGATGTGCTCCTCTTGCTTTCCATGTCCCAACTTCCTAGTATTCAACAATGCATCCATTAAAAAAGACTGAACATATTAATGCTGCTTGTTAATGTCACGGTGCTCAGACTCTGAGATACATCATTACTCATGTTGCCACTTGAGGTCCTTTTGAGGTAAATATCAATTATCTTAGCCAACTGAACAAAACACTAATGCTGAGATTTTACTTGTGAGGATAGTCTTTTATCTTTCAAGGATGAGAAGCATTAGCAACGTTTTTATTCGCTCCATTTCACTCTCTTATATGAAGAATATGCGCCAGGCGGTGACATTTTTAGAGTCGGGACGGTAGATCAAGCTCTCACCTGTGAACACAAATACAGAGCAGTTGATACGCTCATGACCCTGGGTGTATTAAATCCAGGGCCGGCCCTAGACTTTTGGGGGCCCTAAGCGAGCTTTGGCTTGGGGGCCCCCCTCACTCTAGCGCGCTCTCACTACACACAACACGGAACCAACGTTTGTCTTGTGATGTTAGCATAAGCACACATATTATATAAATAAGCATGTAAACACCGTGGACCTAACATCCTCTAGGGGGGTCCTCACCTCCTCTAGGGGTCACAAAAAGAGGTTGCACATTTAAATTCAGGTGTTGTTATGGCAACGTCAGTGGCCAAACAGCCACATTTACTGCTGCAAATACGTTCAAAAATGCTGTCGACACGTAAAGCAGTGGCATGCCACCATTTCAGCTGACTTTTTCTCAGAAATACTGTCACATAACATCCATATATTTCAGTGCTAGGTTGATGCTTAGCTAAGCTAACTATGAACTATGAAACTGACAGGACTCAGGATCAACTGTGTACTGTAAGGTAGCTTCTAGCTTCATGTCGAACAGTAAGTCAACATTTCCCAGAGAGCTTTCTTTGAAATCACCAGGTAACGCAAAAACCATAACATTTAGATTGTATGACAACGTTTTTATTTAATATATCTGACTAGCTATAGCTACTTGCTAACGGTTTAGCTTACCCCCGCGATTCAAAGTAACGTCAACGTAGCTGTAATTTATGTTCACATAACTTGGAAGTTTACTGACATTTACATACCTTGTTCTCCTGGCTCAAGTGGTGGCTCTGGGGTTGTTGTGTGAGCCACCACTTGAGAATTGTCGTCTTTTTTAAGAACAAATATTCTTATGTCCATCTTCAAAAACTCTTAGTCCGACTGACAGTTTAAAACATTGTCACAGCTCACAGGATAGGTACCTGTCAGCCAATAAGACAGATGTTTATTTCCATTCAACTCTCTGGTTGGTCTGGTGTCTTGCCTCTGTTGCATTCACTGAAAACGGGAAATTACAAACCTGCCGTCCTCTCTAGTGTCATGATGAGGTTCAGGTAAAGCACGGTTTGTATTATATGATTGACTCAATAATATAATACATGACTTTGAGAGTAGGCAATGTAGGCATATTAACACAATTAATTAAACATACTGTACTTATCACGGCGACGTGTACTGAGATAAAAAACAAAAATCTTTTTCATTTTTTTGCTAGGGGCCCCTTAGTGGGTGGGGGGCCCTAAGCGGCCGCTTATGTCGTTTAACGGGTCGGGCCGGCTCTGATTAAATCAGTCAACAAAAAGCTTTGTTCCTCAGCTACACACAGCTCAGTGCTTTGCTACGGACACACACTCAAAGCAAAACGGTGCAGAAAACATCTGGTCTGCTCAGGTGTAATTCTATTTGCTGATTCATAATGCCAGCAAATTGACCTCCACTCTGTGTTGTTTTCATAATTGCATGGGAAGGATTTCGAGCATCGTAATGGAGGTGGTGATTAAAAAGCAAATAACATAAAGGTGGATCCAGTACCTTGATGTGCTGATAATTGAGATGTTCCCATTTGCAGTCATTTTGGGGTGTTTGGAGGTTTAATGGACTGGCGTTAAATGGCCGCAGGATATGGCTCATAAGCCACCGGCCAAGCCTCCAATGATCAATGAGGAACAAGGCAGCACAAGCCCATTAGTGGATCACTGCAGGTTCAAGCTACTGTAACACACACACACACACACACGCACGCACGCACGCACGCATGCACGCACGCACGCACACACACATTGACACATGGTAAACACACACACATTGACACATGGTAAACACACACACACACACACACAATTACACACACATACACACACAGACACACACACACACACACACACACACACACATTCACACACACACACACACACATTCACACACATACACACACACACACAGATACACACACACACACACACACCACACACACTCACATACACACACTCACACACACACCACACTCACACACACACGCACACATTCACACACCAATGGCCGACTGTATTTACTGCTCTGTCAGATTAATCGATAGCTGTTGATTTGAGAGCAACACTGCACAGATCATCACACACACACACACACACACACCCACCCCTTACAGCCTTTAAGCACCCTGGAGAGTGTGTGAAAGCCATGGAAATGAGCTCTGGATCATAGTTGCGATTCTGTGCACGTACGGAAATACCTCGTCTGATCACTGCCTGAAAAGAGACCTTGACATTTTGAATTTCTGCGCTGTGAGTGAGAATCGCTAACAAAAGCTAATAAGTGAATTATGGAATCATCCAAAACTTTCCCCGCAGGACCAACGGAAATTCAAAATAGCAAGCTATTACTTGAAGAGCTCTTGAGCTTGATTGCCGTCTGATTTCTTTCCCACGTTATACCTGCGCTTCATTATAACCTATTAAAAACCTTTGATTTCCTCTGGTGATACAGCCAATCCCAGGCTCAATATGATAGATGGATATGAGCATTGGCGGCATTATATACTGTATATTTTAATTGCTGTTCCTTCTTCTTCTACGTCTTCATCCTGCAGCTATTTAATATATAAGAAATGGTAATTGCATTTCCCTTCTAACTACTTAATGTTTTTCTAAAGTCTTATTCCCCTGAAATGGGTATATGTTGGCGCAGTTCTTCTTGTCTATATACGCCGGGAACCGGAGACATGGATGATCCTGTTGCTGCGGTCCTGTGTCCTGGGTCCATTTGTGATATTGGGCTATATAAATAAACATTGATTGATTGACTTCTCGGACATTATCTAAAAGTTGGCCAAATGTTGCCTTCCTTCCCGATTCAGACACATATCTCTTTTTGCTGCCATCGCGTTTTCCCCACTATCATTCGTACAACTTCATTGGGAAAATACCAACCTTACCAGCAGTAATCTAAACTGGACTTGCTCCCTGGGGTTGGGTTGGGCTTAAAGGTCCCGTGTCATAGCCATTTCTACTGATCATAATTCCATTGTTGAGGTCTACTAGAATAGATTTACATTGTTTAATGTTCCAAACTCACATTGGTTTCTCATACAGCATCTCTGTATAGTCTGTGTATTCACTCTCTGTCCTACACGGCTTGTTGGAGCTCCTGCCCCCCCCCCCCTCCCTATGAGCCCACTGTGCTCTGATGTGTGTTTATGTGTTACAATGGCGTTTGTTAGCAACCAGGAAAAGACACCAGTAATGACAAACAGATGAGAATGCTGCGTGGGCTCTGGGTGCCGTGTTGGCGGGACGTTGCGGGGCTCGCTGCTCCGCCCTTTGGGGCTCGAGGAGCGGACAGTGTGAGCTGGATTACTGGTGTCTTTTCCTGGTTGCTGTCGGGGGTCTGCGAGACAGCGAGACACCGCGGAACTCAGCCTGAGCACACACACGTGAGGCGAACTGTGAGTGGAGATCCACGGAGCTGCGGCTGAGAAAAAAAGAGTGTGCCGGCGAAACTCCGCGGAGTATCGCGGCTGAGAAAAGATAATGGTGAGTGTGTGTGTGTGTGTGAGGAGCTCCACGGATTGGTCCATTTGGACCTGGGCATGGTTACGTCACAATACTCAGGAAGAAAAAAAAAAGTCCAACGAGGCGTTCTGGGGCAGCATAGAGGTCTGTTCTGAGTTAGAGTTTTACTTACAGGGTGTACTTTGAGGTTTTGTGACTGCAGAAAAAGCTACATAACACAAGGGGACGGGTATTAACCGGAAAAGCATGACATGGGACCTTTAATGTGCTAAGGAATACTCATATTTGTTTCTGTTTGCATGTTATTTACAACAGGCATTAGAAGCTACAATACAAAGAAAACCACACAAAAATAGACTAAGAAGCAAAAAAAGGCACATTTAATTACAACTTTGTACATTAGCTGTTCATCTTTCATGTATAGTGCTATTTGGACCACTCCAGTGCAAAGTCTTAACCCACATTATCATTTCTCAAATGGCAAAATGGACATCAGTTTTTAAGCCATGTTAAGCTATCAGGGTGGTCTTCATCGAGCCAGTATTGTAATATTAACTTGTATTTCAATCTGAGTTCAGATCCTATCATTTGAATAAGATAACAAACGTATTTTAACATATGTTATGTAGGAGAGGATTATCCTCAGGCACATGTCTACACTTGGCGGCCGATTGAATAAGAACACCTTCTTAGAAATGGATATGATGAAGATAAATCCTATCTAGACAGAACTGTTGAATTTTGAGCTGAAATGCCAGTATCCTCCAAGAGTAAGAGTATCTGTCTCCAGTATTAAAACAATAACCTCTTTTATTTGTGTGATTATTCAAGATAAAAAGCAAGTAAATACTTCATTCTGCAGGCTCATAGATTGATACCGGCAAACACAACTTTATTATTTCACTTCAGTCACACATGATTTATTTGTTATTTTGTTTCCTCATTACAAATAATCACTGTTTCATTGGAAAGATAATTGAAAGTGAAATAGTGTACAGATGGCATCGAGCTAAAGCTGATTCACAGAACACTGGAGAACACTTTCATTTCCTTCACACGGGCATAGGGTTGTCCTTATGTTGGCCCAGTAGATGTAAACAGAGAGTTTGAGCTCATAAATCCTCCGTTTAATCTCAAATGTTTGCTGTTAAAGTTGCTCTGTGTATCTTGTGATGGCCCAGCAGCGTTTTACAAGATGCTCGGGAAGTGGAGGCAGTGAAAGGAGCTGTTTATCCCCCCCGCTGCAGAGATGAGAGCCCATCAGCTGCAGAGCGAGGTTCAGTTGGACCGACTCCACCTGGCAGAAGGACCTGATGTAGATCCAGGAAGCTGCTCAGTAAAACAAAGGATGAGATCATGATGAGGCTCTGATTATCTGTAAGTGCATCATCATATGCAAGGACGTGCGAGCAAATGACCAGCATGGGTGACAGCGCTCGAGTTATTCAAAGTGTACTAAAAAATGACCATTTCCTGTCAAATTTAATGTGTATGGCCTAGGGCTGTACCCGAATATCCGAATATTCGTTTCGTTGGAGTACTATTCGGGTTTTAATTTCGTTATTCGGATATTTTAATTTTTTTCAAATTGAATTTATTGAAATCTCCAATATCAACGTAAGAGCTTGTGCCTCTTCGGGGGGGGGTGCTAACACTTAACCTTAAACGTTGTATCGTTTACTTTCTCTGTCTTTATATGTAGATATTACTTTTTCTCCGTTAATCTCCGTCACGTTGTTTCCATAGCAACAAGAACTTCCTGTCAACAGCGCTAACTCTCCTTCAAAATAAAAGCATGTCCATACGAAATAGGAAGCCAAGCCAAATTACATTTAAGACATATACAACTGCAACGAAAGTAACAAACACAATGCGATATCCTTTTCAATTTCAAAGAACACAAATTGGGTTATATTAACAAATAACTATAAAACAACAATACTGTAGAATAACAAAATGAATGTTATTTGATTAACATTGATTTAAATATTCGCCCCCCCCCGCTGCTGATTACTACCGAATATCCGGAGCCCAACATGTTTTATTCGGGACAGCCCTAATATGGCCCCATTATTTTCAACACATTTTTGAAAGTGTACTAAAGAATGACCATTTCCGGTAGAATACACAAGTAGCACAATTTCTTCCCCCCAAAATCAAATTGATAAAATTATTTTAAAGACATTTTTGAATATGTAATGCATGAAACAGATTTTTAAAAGGTCAATTTAGTGGTTTTGGGGTGATTTTTATTTCCTTTTGCCTCCATCTAATGAAGTGCAAGTACTCAAGTATTGTACTTAAGGAACATTTTGAGGTACTTGAGTGTTTATGCTACTTCATATTTCTACTAACTGCGTTTTGAAGCCAACATTGTACTTTTTTCTCCTCTGATTATTTGATAGCTTTCTACAGATTTTGATTACTTGAATATTTCCTGTCGAATACACTAGTAGCACCATTTATTCCCCCCCCAAATCAAATTGATCTAATTATTTTAAACACATTTTTAAATATGTAATGCATGAAACAGATTCTTAAAAGGTATATTTTAGTTTTTTTTGGGGTGATTTTTATTTCCCTTTGCCTCCACTGATGGAATCTAATGAAGTACAAGTACTCAAGTATTGTACTTAAGGACAATTTTAAAGGTACTTGAGTGTTTTAATTGTATGCTACTTCATACTTCTACTCCACTCCATTGTGAAGCCAACATTTTACTTTTTACTCCTCTGATTATTTGACAGCTTTTTACTGATTATTAGCTAATACAACATATACACCAACTAATACATAAACATTGACATATAATTATAGGTTAAGATATCCAGCAACAGTATATAAACTCATTAACATTAGCTCCACTTTAACCAACTGTAATGAACACATTAATGCATCAATAATCATAAACACAGTCATTCAAATATATATATATTTGATTCTGAAATCGCCCGTTTAATAAGTGCTTGAGTCCATTTTTAAGATTCTGAATGCAGGACTTTTAATGGTAATGGAGTATTTCCACTGTTAAGTATTACTATGTTTACTTTAGTATACACTGAGTACTTCATTGATCTCTTCTTGTCGCTGGTTGTGTATTTAAGACGTGATCATTGCCATTCCTTTCTGCGTGTCCCATTTAATGGCAAACATATTCACGCACTGAACGTTACCGATGTGTTTTCTGAAGGTTCTGCTGCTGCTCTCACGCTTTGTGTTTCTCCGCTGTTTGAGAAGGTCACACGTTTTCCATTCAGCTTCTCTGATCAACAGCAGTGCACACGTTCTGTTAGGTGAAGTGGTTACACTGTGTCAAGGTCTGTAGCAGGAAGTGAGACGGTTATATATTACAAATAAACGTTATTTATATAGCACCTTTCAAAACAGAGTTGGTGATGCTTTTAAATGAAACACCTTTAAAAACACACGTTTTCCTTTTCACAATTCTCTTCACAAATATGTTTTCTAAAGGAGCAGACAAACTTTCATTCAAGACAGGACAATCAAGATTAAACAAATAACCCCTACCAGTTGATATGGTTTGCTCTTAAAAGGAAATGCACTGTACGTGACAATGAATCTACTCTAAAGGATTGTAATATCGAACATGGCAGGCACATGTTTTTGAGTGATGAGTTTCCTCTCTACAATCAATATGCATTACCTGCATGTCAATATCTGTATTCAGCTTCCCAACGGCCACTAATGCTACAGATGTTGCACTAAACCAGCAGATGATTCACAACTCAGTTAATGCTGGAGGGAAAGAGGTTGGATCATTTCGGGGAAAAAAGACAGGTGTCGAATGAAGCACCGTATCTGAAAGGAGTCTTCAGGAACAATTGGAAATGTCAGTTTCAGTTATTTATTCTCGTGTTTGAACTTTCATTGTTGACCTTTAGATTACTAGTTTAGATAAGATACTATATATAGTTTATTGATCCCAATAAGCATCAATGTTTTCTCACTGCAGTATCTCACAAGGTGTTCTACATAAATCAATAATGGCGCATTTCCACTACAGCGCGGTTTAAGCGTGCCGTTTTTGGTTGTGTTTACACTTAGCGTAGTACCGGCTCGCGGGTACTATTTCACAGTTTTTATGGCCCCATAAAATCGAGGTTCTTAGCGGGCCAACAACCAGGCTGAGTCGGGCTGAGTATGCTAAACTAGAGAGAGAATCGCTGGCAAGGGGGAT
This sequence comes from Gymnodraco acuticeps, assembly GCF_902827175.1. Classification (NCBI taxonomy): domain Eukaryota; kingdom Metazoa; phylum Chordata; class Actinopteri; order Perciformes; family Bathydraconidae; genus Gymnodraco; species Gymnodraco acuticeps. Next base: position 345,591 of record NW_022990872.1, on the reverse strand, counting down.
ACAACTACAACAAAATGAACATATTTGACCGTGATTTAATTGTAATACACGTTTCTAAATGATGCCGAAGTAACAACATACTGATACCAGTTAGTAAAAACCATGAATTAATGCTTTGTCAAGTCTACAGACAGACGGCAGGCGAAAAACCCTTTAAAATGTGTGTTTTCTGAATGGAGCTAGGCTAAGCTAACGTTATATATGCTCCGACCGTCCACACTCACAACAACGGCCGATACAGACATAAATAAAGCAGCGACTGTATTCGCCATGACACAGGCAGTCTGTGGTTTGTACTTGTTTAACTTTTGTCTAGTTTCTGAACAGATATGAGGAGCTGTGAGCTCTGAGTGCTAACAGCTAACGGCTGTGTTGTTTTTCTGTGGTTCTCATTGAAGATGACGTCACGGCTCCGACTACACTGCGTTACTATAGTTACTGCCCCAGCTACTAAACTGTAATTGAAACGCAGCATAAGGTGAGCTAGTCCTAACAAGGCCTAACTATAAGTACTAACCCGAGCGAGGCCCTGCAGTGGAAATGCGCCATAAGAGGAACAAAATAATAGAACAAAAGTAGAAAAATATTCTCTTTCGAATACAATGTATACATTAAGAAACAAGCTGGTTTACAATATGATAGAGCAACCCTTCTACTAAAGAAATGTAAAACTTAGGATACTTTTCACAATATACAAGTATGCAAAGTTAATGCACTTAAATTACATAAAACAAGGGAATGTGAGAAAGATTTGAAAAGGAGTACATTAGCGCTATTGGAAGAAACAGTAGTATCCAGTTAAGAAAAGAGAAATATTAAAATATAATAAATCAATAATAATAATACATTTTATTTAGGAACCTCAAAGACACTTTACAAGGTCAAATTAATTAAGAAAAATATTAAAACAACACTCATATACACAAATATATAAAACGCATCATTAAATACAGATTTAAAGCAGTTCTGTAGAGTTCACCCAGTCCACAGATTTAAATCGAAGTTTTAATCAATCAAACTTTATTTATTTAGCCCAATATCAATATTTTTACATTTGTCTCAAGTGGACTTTACAGTTTGTACAGAATATGGATATAACACCCTCGGTCCTTGGACCCTCACATCGGACAAGACAAAACTTCCAAAGAAGAAATGTCAACAGAAACTCATGAATATAATGAAGATTTTATTCTTCACTGATTAAAGAAAACCCCAACATATGTTGTAATGTTTCACCTGCCTCCGTCTGTCACAATGAGGACTTTCCCTATACACTTTGAGCCTCTCCTACAGAGTAATACTGTCCATCTCATCGATACCTCCATCTGTCCCTGCAGCTGCTAATGTGGTCCGTATTGACTCTGCCCACCTCTCACTCTCGTCCTGTGTGAGTTTCACTCTCCCTCTCTGAATATGGAACAGTCAGATCAATATTGTTCCATTAGCAGCAGCCTGCAGATGGCCAGGCTGCAAAACAATGGCCAGTGTCTGCAGCCACTTAGTTAATTACAAGATATTTGGTTTAATTCCCCCCCGAGGACACTCAGCAGTGAAGGTTGTGGTGACATCTCTAACAGAAATATACTGCCACGAAGGAAAAAGCTTTTTAACTTACTAGGAAGAAGAACACTAATTTAAGTTATTCAATGCTCTTTGGAAACGACTTATTATAGCAGCGATGATAACGGCACTTAAACTCATAGAGACAAAGGAAAACAAAGTAGTATTAGGTAAGGGGTAGTGTGCAGCGGTCATTAAGGGAAACAAGAATCACGATCGCTGCACCATATCCCTCTGTTACACCGGTAGCTGCCAAATAAACCAAATAATTGACTCACAATATTGATTTAAAAATGATTACTTTATGTAACCGTCCAAGTCTGTTCACATTTCTTCTCCATTAACCAGTCTTTAAACACAGCAAGAGCACCGTGTTCCCGTTACGTCTTCTTCTGTTGATTTCTTTGACTTCCAGATCTTTTAAACGTTGTGCTTCTCTTGCTCTTAGCGAGAATGAACTTCTGAAATGTCCAAATTGACCAGTCGTGTATTAAGCAGGGTATTAAAAGACAATAAATGCTAGGAAATTCTCTACACTAGTTAGAAAAACAACGTCTGTGAGAGAGATGGTCTGGATTTGATTAAAACAACCAATATAGGCGGTACGACCGTTCATTTGATATATGCCAGGTTTTGATCCAAACACCATAGCAGGAAGGAGATGAATTTACTTCAGTGAGTGTTTGCACTAACATATTAATAGCTTCTGCATTTCATGGCTCAGACGGAACATATTTGCTTTGCCTTCAGCTGTCCTCCTGTTCTAACGGATTGCACTTTCAATATCTCAGAAAGAGAGTCTAGAACTCTAAAGGTGCCACTCTCAACACATCGTCATCATAATAAGCTGTAATTAGTATCGCCATGCTCACAGAAATGGCCCCCCATTGTTATGTTTTCCAGCTACTGGAGGAATAATTGGGCATGGGTGTAGAAACTCAATTTCTCACAGTAATCTGGTTTCCTGTGTGAATGTAAATATTGTCTCAAGACTTGGGAATCAGTTTTTGATGGAGAGCTTTCTGATGGAGTTCATACCGTTTGTTTACTTGGTTTGAAGGAGTCGAAACTAGAGAGACAGACTTATTTTCTTTCGGTTGTTGTTGTACTTTATGCTAAATCTAAGTCTTAGCAAGCATTTAAAGAAAGTAACTCATCTCCAGTTGCGTTTCTGCTACAGTTCTTTGCTTTTACTTTAAAACTTGTTGGAAGAAATTGGTACCCATCCATGTATCCTAAAAGAGTTCAATGTTCTGGACAAATGGGACACATTTTGGTCATAAATTCACCGTGGCAATTGAGCTTGAAAACACTTCATAGGTAGGCTATATGAAGAATGCAATCATCATATTATTGTTTATTGGAAATAGGCAACTTTTGCTCATACATTATATTCCCGTTGTGAAGACATAGTTAACATTCAGGGATGCACAACATAAAATGTATAAAGATAACAAGAACTTAGAAAGAGGCTGATCCTTGTAATTGCTGATGTAAATCGAAAGACACTTTGTTTTTAATGTATCTAGATTCGTGTATGATAACTGTTTTTCTTACGATCTCTCCACAAACATTAAGCCCCGTTTTGATTGCCCTTTTTTCTGAAATTGTCCCAAGTCCCTCGACTGAAACACTGGAATAATCAACAGTTGTATTTGTTGGATTAGGGGTAGGGCTGCTCGATTATGGCAAAAATCATAATCTCGATTATTTGAGTCAATAATTGTAATTGCGATTATTAAATGCGATTATTCATTGACTTTGAAAACATCCATTTATTGGAGAAAGAAAAGTTGAACAGTATGTTTTTAACAGTTGATTACCCTGAACTTTAAGTATAACTCAACTGAAAAACCCCCAAAAATAAATAATAATAATCGTTTTACTTCGATTACGTTGTTTTCGTAATCGTTGCAAGCCGTAATTGCGATTAAAATATGATTAATTGAGCAGCCCTAATTAGGGGTACCAGAAGAAAGTACTACTTGATTGTTTTATTGTTATGTTTTGTGGCATTCCTGCGGTTCAGCCTGTCGTTCTAATCCCTGTTGTTCACAGATCACTGTACCTTATCAATTTGTATCTATTAAGTCATGCCGGTTGTTCGTCTGAATCAAAAGCTGTTATCCGGGGATGAGATTGGACTCTACATGAGGCACCTGGAATCCAAATACAAAGAGATGGAAACCAGGGATTTAGGACCATTCACCGTCAACAGATTCACATAATGCTTAGGTTCTTGTCACGAGGACAAAAGACCCGAACGCAAGCCCGTGTTATCCGGTCCGTTCAATGAGGAGTTTAGGGAACGGTGACGAGTTTCTTAAAGACGGGAGATAATCTGATTAGTAATATGATACAGTGCCTCAGGGAGGGAGGAAGCAGCATTTATGAGGACAGAGAGCGGTGCACATCTTTCCTCACATCTCTGAATAAGGGGGATTTAAGGAGCTGTATTATGAGAATGATAGACATTACTTTTTTTGTATATTTTTGTAGTTTCTATTCTGGGCTGGCAGGGATTGGCATTTCAAATGTCCACAAGCTAGACATTATACTCTTATGGGGGTAATTGCACAATCATATACGACACCACCTCTCACCTTTATGCTTATCATAGCAACAATTCTAGTTTTCACCGTCTCCACTGAGCACCAATCTAAAAGACTGAAGCTTTGAAGAGCTTTGGGTGGATTGTTCTTACTTTGAGAACTTTGACAGCTGTATCTACAGGCAACTTTGAGTCTTTCGTATTGAATGTTTATTTGATTAATAAGTCAGTTTTCATCAGCTTTTCTGGGCCACAGAGGACAACAGCGCTGCATCCTGCATTTCAATTGTCCACAAGGTAGTTACAGTGCAGTGTAAGATATGAATAGTTCAATTAACAGCAGCGGCAAAAAGAAAAGTCTTCAGCCTGGATTTAAAAGTAGTGAGAGTTGGAGCGGACCTGCAGGTTTCTGGGAGTTTGTTCCAGAAGACTGACACTCTTCTGTCAAAGAGTTTTGAGTGAACTTACTTTGGAGAACTTTGACAGCTGTATCTACAGGCGACTTTGAGTCTTTCATATTGAATGTTTATTTCATTTAGTCCGTTTTGATCAGCTTTTCTGGGCCAAGGAGGACACAGCGCTGTAATCCTGCCCACTGGGACTAATAAGATGCAGCTGAAGCCTACAGCAAGTAAATCGTCTTTGTCATGGATGTTATCGGCGCGGCACACAGGGCACACGTCCAGTATGTTCTGCTCTTCTGTATCGGAGGGGAACAGGTGGGCGTACGGTTGAAGATATCACATGGGACAATCAAGACAAATGATCTGTTCTACTGTCAACATTGGTGTCTGATATCCAGTATAAAGATCTTTTGATACAATTTCCAGCTGTAGTCAATGACTGAAGGATCCTCTGTCAATAAAGATAAAACTGTCAGTGTCACCTGCAAATCTATGCAGCTATTCTTTGTAGTATTACGGGTGTCTTTCTTTACTGTAGATATAAACACATATAGACATCATTTTGTTTAAAGCAGGAAACAGATAATGACAGCAATAGTTGCCATTCGGTCTTTTTTCCAGCAAGGACATTCATTGTTTTGAATGTTGTATTTTAGGCCTTAAACATTATCTCCCCTCACAAACTCTCTGCAAATCAACCTCTTATAGGTATTCAATACTTGTCCTTAGAGGTCAGGAGCGCTCTGCATGATTTAATGTATCTGGCGGCCACCCGTCATCACCGTGGGCGACGCTACCAGCAATAACAGCTGCAGGTTGGTTCAGCTTAAGGAAAGAGAGACACGTCCCCAGTTGGCCTGTTAAAGTTGACCAGCTAACCAATCAGAGCAGACTGGGCTCTGGTTTCAGACAGAGCGTGAAAAGAGGTGCTGCAGCACAGACAGTATGAGAACAATAAAGAGCTTTCTGAACATTAAAGCATGGAGACATGTAGAGACACTACATACTGATATACACCTGAACATCAGCAGGAGAGGACTCTTTAAAGTAGAGACACTACATACTGATATACACCTGAACATCAGCAGGAGAGGACTCTTTAAAGTAGAGACACTACATACTGATATACACCTGAACATCAGCAGGAGAGGACTCTTTAAAGTAGAGACACTACATACTGATATACACCTGAACATCAGCAGGAGAGGACTCTTTAAAGTAGAGACACTACATACTGATATACACCTGAACATCAGCAGGAGAGAACTCTTTAAAGTAGAGACACTACATACTGATATACACCTGAACATCAGCAGGAGAGGACTCTTTAAAGTAGAGACACTACATACTGATATACACCTGAACATCAGCAGGAGAGGACTCTTTAAAGTAGAGACACTACATACTGATATACACCTGAACATCAGCAGGAGAGGACTCTTTAAAGTAGAGACACTACATACTGATATACACCTGAACATCAGCAGGAGAGGACTCTTTAAAGTAGAGACACTACATACTGATATACACCTGAACATCAGCAGGAGAGGACTCTTTAAAGTAGAGACACTACATACTGATATACACCTGAACATCTGCAGGAGAGGACTCTTTAAAGTAGAGACACTACACACTGATATACACCTGCACATCAGCAGGAGAGGACTCTTTAAAGTAGAGACACTACATACTGATATACACCTGAACATCAGCAGGAGAGGACTCTTTAAAGTAGAGACACTACATACTGATATACACATGAACATCAGCAGGAGAGGACTCTTTAAAGTAGAGACACTACATACTGATATACACCTGAAGATCAGCAGGAGAGGACTCTTTAAAGTAGAGACACTACATACTGATATACACCTGAACATCAGCAGGAGAGGACTCTTTAAAGTAGAGACACTACATACTGATATACACCTGCACATCAGCAGGAGAGGACTCTTTAAAGTAGAGACACTACATACTGATATACACCTGAACATCAGCAGGAGAGGACTCTTTAAAGTAGAGACACTACATACTGATATACACCTGAACATCAGCAGGAGAGGACTCTTTAAAGTAGAGACACTACATACTGATATGAACCTGAACATCAGCAGGAGAGGACTCTTAAAAGTAGAGACACTACATACTGATATACACCTGAACATCAGCAAGAGAGGACTCTTTAAAGTAGAGACACTACATACTGATATACACCTGAACATCAGCAGGAGAGGACTCTTTAAAGTAGAGACACTACATACTGATATACACCTGAACATCAGCAGGAGAGGACTCTTTAAAGTAGAGACACTACATACTGATATGAACCTGAACATCAGCAGGAGAGGACTCTTTAAAGTAGAGACACTACATACTGATATACACCTGAACATTTGCATTAAATGTTTTCTTTAACAAAAAGGACTTTGAGGCTCTTTTTTTTTGCAGTGCCCGGCAGTCAGTAATTAAATTCATAGTGATGTGTCCATTACAATGATTCAGTAGCCAGAAGCAAAAGGACAAGCATAGGCATCATTACTCTGAAGGACAGCATTTTTTGAAATTATAAAAAATAAATGTGTCAGTCCATTTGTTGGCAAGTCGGTCCTAACAAGTTCAAACACCGTAATGTGTGTTGACCATAACTTGACCTAAAGTCTCTGAGCCAGACTGCAGCATCACTGCGTATTCAAATGCTGCTTGATGTTAAGTGTTCATCACATCTCATCATGTATTCCGTACTCCAAGGCTGCCTTTGCTTCCCCATGAAATGTTTGCTTTAGGATGTTGTCTACCCATACATCAATGGGGGAATCCCCAAAACACCCAGATGAAGGATGGCTGCCAAAGTGAATATGTTTTCTGATTAATATGAAGCAAAGGAAGTAATATCCTCCCTCCATTTCCTCCCTTGCAGCGAGGCTATATAATGCTTGTTTCCAGCAGCCTTTGTGGCAATTCATCACCATGTGATACCGCTATAAATGCGTTATGGTGAAGAGCTGCGTGCTTCTTCCTTTTTTATTGTGTCATTTGCATGTGTTTAGAACAATGCATTCACCACAGAAAGAACAACACTTTTCCTACCATTATATCTTGTCTGACTTTTTTTGTGATTATGAGCTCCTTTATTATAATTATGAGGTCTTAATCTAGCGTTATGGGTTGCTTTGTCACAATTACGTGCGATACATGAAAACCATGCCTCCTCCGACTCCACAGTAATCATGATTTCTTATTCTTTGCACAGTATTTGTTATAACGTTTGTGATAACTGCCAATGAAATTCCATGGAAAAGTTCAGTTTGAAGTTGGCTGAAAGAGAGAAAACTTCCTCTGGAGGGAATACAGGGATGTTTGCTTTTGCAGACCATTTACATGCACTAAAACCTAGAGAACCCACTAAAGGAAAGGGAAAACCCCAAAAGCAGAATAGGGCCTCTTGAAGGCATCCCTCTTCAGATACACGTAGGTGAATCACAGGTTTTACCTCCATGTTTTTCGTTCTGCGGTTATTATCTCATTACTTCATTTAACTTCCCCCTCCTATGATTTCATTCCCTCAAAACAATGTGCCTCTTGTCTCACTCTGAATCTAAACTGCGATGGACAGAGAGGCTTTGTTCTAAACTACAGTACAGACCAGAAACCATATGCAGATTTTGCGGCCCCTTGCCCCCCCCTAGTGGCTGAAATATGTTAAAGCATTACTACGTTGAAAACTGTTCCAATACAAATATTTCATATATCAATATTTTAATAAGGTAGGACACTGGTTAATAATATTGTAGCGTGTTCAAGTAACCAAGGGATATAGTAGTTATCAAATAAGTATAAGATGTGCACTATTGTTGGGGGGAGAGACCGCCCCTTCCATATGAGTGTGTGTGTACGGCAGGCATGAGGTGGGCATGAGGCGGGCATGACGGGACGAGTTGTGTTCGTATGTGGGAAAGTCATACTCAGTGCGGTGAGCGCTGGCTTTATTGCTACTGTATCCGTAGCACCCCACGTAGTTAGAAATAGTTGGGACTGTGTACTGACGTCAGTAATAAAGTTTTGCCCCCCCAAGCGCAAATGTCAAACTCCGCCTATGCCAGAATCTGATGTTAGAAAGTTATTGGTATAAATGCACACCCTTCAAAGATATCTTATGCTCATGTTATGACACACTAAAAACACTTGGTTACACATATGCAATAAGTGTCAATCCCAGTCTTTATTTGACGATAATGAGATTTTCAAAGGATTGCTTAATTAGTGCTGCTGGTATGAGTGTTGGGGATCCATTTATAGGAGCAGCACTTCATTTCCCAATCCCAGGGTGCTGGTATGATGGCGGTGCAGAAGTCTGGGTGTCTTTTCAGAGGCAGCGTGTTGATGCAAATGCATGCTGACATTTGCTGACAATGGAGAAAGAAATCAGCCTCTAATGTTGGCTTGATGAGCCGTCCTGGGAAAAAAAGTGGGAGAGCAGACTGATCTCACCGGTGCAGGCACACTCTGTTCATCACCCATGGAAAGCATGATTATCTCCCCCCCCCCCCCCGCGGGTCTCAATTAAAGTTTGTCGCTGAAATGAGCACAAATGGGCGCCCACCAGTTTAACCAGGCTGCGTTTCAGAGATGTGAAAAGGAGGCCATGTTCTCTGTTTCCTGTTCTCTCCGAGGCTTCACTCACACACTGTTTCTGTCATGTTGTTCTCTGTCAGACAGGTGTTCTGGAAACTGCTCCACATTAAATCCCCCAGATAAGATAAGCTTCAGACCTCACAGCCTCCTTTGATAAATATTGTGTTCCAGAAATACCCACAGGGGTTGCTTTGAGGTGGGGTTGATGAGAAGTTTCAAGAATGGGAACCTCTGATCTGGGAAGTTATTTTGTCAATGGTCCAGCCTCTATATGTAGAAAAAGAAAAGCTCTATTTGTTATGTTGAAGCATGGCATATACTGCTATCCATATAAATGTATTATTGCATTTAAAAGTTTGGTTGTTTAAATGTTGGGCCAATTGGAAGCTTTAAAGAAAGATCTTCATGGGGGGATTTGTTATCGCTTGGTGGATACACTTTGTCATTATAACGCTATAAAGGAACTACAGCACGGTCACATGACTTCACGTCACCACCGCTAAGCTAAAGGTGGCTAATGTTGGGCTATAAAGGAACTACAGCACGGTCACATGACTTCACGTCACCACCGCTAAGCTAAAGGTGGCTAATGTTGGGCTATAAAGGAACTACAGCACGGTCACATGACTTCACGTCACCACCGCTAACCTAAAGGTGGCTAATGTTGGGCTATAAAGGAACTACAGCACGGTCACATGACTTCAGGTCACCACCGCTAAGCTAAAGGTGGCTAATGTTGGGCTATAAAGGAACTACAGCACGGTCACATGACTTCACGTCACCACCGCTAAGCTAAAGGAGGCTAATGTTGGGCTATAAAGGAACTACAGCACGGTCACATGACTTCACGTCACCACCGCTAAGCTAAAAGCGGCTAATGTTGGGCTATAAAGGAACTACAGCACGGTCACATGACTTCACGTCACCACCGCTAAGCTAAAGGTGGCTAATGTTGGGCTATAAAGGAACTACAGCACGGTCACATGACTTCACGTCACCACCGCTAAGCTAATGGTGGCTAATGTTGGGCTATAAAGGAACTACAGCACGGTCACATGACTTCACGTCACCACCGCTAAGCTAAAAGAGGCTAATGTTGGGCTATAAAGGAACTACAGCACGGTCACATGACTTCACGTCACCACCGCTAAGCTAAAGGTGGCTAATGTTGGGCTATAAAGGAACTACAGCATGGTCACATGACTTCACGTCACCACCGCTAAGCTAAAGGAGGCTAATGTTGGCCATGATGACGTTTAGTCATCTCATTTGGACACTTGTTAGCAACTGTCAGTTTTTAAATCTTCCAGTTGGGTATTTACTGATGGGTTTTATGTCGTAGAACAACATTTTAAAATCTCTTCAGTTTATTTCCTTATTTCAGACTAACGACCAAAAACACGTTCAAATAACCCTTGACTTCCAGACGAATTAACCATAAGAGTTAGTATTGACTACGTTTAGTCTTTTAGGACTCATTCCTGTCATATTGCTTTTCTTAGAACAAAAACATGCCATCATAAAAAAATACATAAAAGGAATTCCATACGTGGTTGCTTTCAGTAAATATTTAAAGTAATTTACATTTTTCCTGGGACTCATTGGAACTTTCTCAGAGACCACCGGAGATCCCAAAGGCCCCAGTTTGGCAACCACAGCTCCCGCAGAAGAAAATTCCAAGTTAATACAACCATCTGTTAAAATACAGTTCTGGAAGATTCTTTGTGCTGCTGACGCATTATAAAAACAAATCCTCTTAATTAGAAACAAATGGTCCATGAAATCTGGGAGGGGGGGGGGGGGGGGGGGCAAGCTTCTTACATTTAGACTGTCATGTGAGAGGACTGTAATCCCAGAGAGAGGGCATTCATTGGCCAGGAGAAGTACCTGTGTGTGTATGTGTGTGTTTTGTTTGTGTATATTTCCCAACTCCATTTATTTTTCAAAGTGGGTTGGATCGTCTTTGGTTCCCACTGCTAAGATCACACGTAGTCCATGTGAGGTGTGTTTATTTTCTGTATCTGGTGCCTCTCTTGATTCTAGGCTCTGTCTTTGACGTGGTCACTGTTTATCTTCAGTGTTTCAACAGTCTCAATAAACCTGCTTTCAGAAAGTCTTAGTTCGACTGCTTCAGTTACGAAGAGACACGTGTGTGTGGGAGAGAACACAGGGATGTTAGCCTTTACAGACCATTGACAAAACACACTACAGGGAAGAGAAAACCCCAAAAAGCGGAATAGGCCCTCTTAAATAAATACTGCACCTACAGCAATTTTAATATATTGCACTTGTCCATATTTCAATAACGATAAGATTTAGAATGTTGTGCAGCCCTAGACATTAATAAAACCTATGATCTATGAAAGAATATTTTAACAACCAATTTCCTCCATCAATTTAACTGGAGAAGCATGCTCAGAAGGTAAAGCCACAGTAAATGAAGGTATTTGGGGATGATATGGTGAGACACTAGCATGTCTCGCATTACCAATGTTCCCTTTAAGACTGTTCCTCTCAACTGATTCAAGAATGGAAACCAACAGCTGCATTTGCCACGCTTATGGCATGATGGAAAAATTCTGACATCAACGGCCAACAATCCTGCAGTTTGACATGAGTTACTGTAAGTGCACACTCAGGCAGTCTGTGATTCAGATATCAAAGGATGCCAAAAGCAAGACAGAGGCCGGCGCAGCGTTCTCTCTGTGTGGACAAAATGCGTAGTCACTGCTGATTAAGAGCAACCATATTTCACTGTGCAGATTCAATTCATTACGGGTGGGAGAGTAACCATGCTGACTCGAGGATTTCTCACAGCCTTCAGTGCTGTTCAGGCTGATAAAACAGGTGCATTCTTCAACAAGTCCTTTGTTCGGAAACAGAAAATAAGGTAATTCTGTTTCAAACAATTCATATTCTGATTTATCACTTCCATGGTCAACGAATCAAATACTTGTTGGAAACTGTCTCAGAAGTGTTCAAGATTGAATATACCTCTGAATACTTTGGAATCATAACCAAAGTTCACTCACTTCCTTCCTCCTCCAAGTGCATTTCTCTCTTCGCTTTTACAAGAGCTTCTTCTCCTCTTTCTCGCTTCAAACACGAATAAATCTTGAACGCCTCAAAATAACTCTTACGGTTCCAGTCATAATATTGTGGCCCTGAGCTCTCAGGAAATGAGGAGAACACGCAGGGAAACACTACGCTGTATTTACTTGGCCTTGTGCTGCTACCCAAGGCATTTTGAGAGCACACATGATACAACTTTGAAGGACTCTATTACATGGAAGCCGGGATATTATTGTGGTTCTGAAGAGTTTATTTGGATTTGCTTTTGCCCAGATATTGAATTTTGTAGCATGTTCAGTGAAGGGCTAAAAGTTGTATTTGTCCTCTTCAAGCCAAAGGAAGCAATACTCTGTGAGACCATGGAAGAAGTAGAGGAGAGAGACTTCATCTGGAATACCTCCTCCTCACTTTGACTTTCCCCCTTTCCTTCTTTATGCTGTGTTGACTTTTCCAGTCATAGAGGAAAAATGTGTGGAAATCCACGTGGTTACCACAAATGGTCAAACCGTAAAGCCAGAACCAGGAATCATCTTTCTGCTATGTGCATTCGCAGAACCTGACTGAGGAACCTTCTGACTCAGCATTAGCAATTCATTCTGAATAACTGCGGCATTAGAGGGCTGAACAGTGTGAGCACATAGCTGGCTTAATGACAGCAAGTCACAGAAAATGCCTCAACATACAAAAACGAGAAATGGACAAAACAGGGCTAGGGTTAGGGTTAGGGTTAGGGTTAGGGTTAGGGTTAGGGTTAGGTTTAGGGTTAGGTTTAGGGTTAGGTTTAGGGTTAGGTTAGGGTTAGGTTTAGGGTTAGGGTTAGGGTTAATGGATCAATGGACTTTAAAAATAGATGATGGCTACATTGATAAACCTGAAACAGCCTGAGAATTACAATAGTTTACGTCCCAAAACATACATAACTTTTCTCTTCCAAAGGTACATAAAGATGAAGATAATCCTTCTAAATTAAACATTTTTGCACAACCATTTATTGACTTAAATAAAAACACATTTAAAATAGTGTTTGTATGTGGAATTGTACAGTTTTCCATTTTGTTTTCTTGTCTTTTTACAATAAGATGAATGTTGCCGTTTACTTGCGAGATCAACAATGTGTTTCTTTTATTTTGCTTATAGAAGCCGATTCCTGGTCGCAACCTATCTGCCATAATATATGCCCGTCTAACAGCTTTGGCAGAGCTTCTTTAGAGGAAAACTCCCAGCAGTCTCATGTGCCCTAAGTCTTATACAATGAATATGCACCGACCTAATGGCTTGCAAAGTCTGAAATCTGGACGAGTGCCATAACAGAAATAGCTGCAAAAACTTCTGCCATCGCCGGTTTCCTTATCATAAACTCAGGCTTTGAATTCAGCTTCCTATTCAGAGCACATTCATTTTACCCTGACAACACTACCAGGCTGGCACACTTGCTCGGCAAGAGGCTTTCTCATTAGGATTGAATGCACACGCATTTATAAACCAAAATATGAATACAGAGTTGCCAGAATACAGCCAAGTCTCCTCATTGGTGCGGTGGTGGCGAAGTCCATAGGGACTTGGCTTGGCAACTGGAAGGTCACCAGTTCAAGTCCCGGCAAGACCAAGTGCTACCGAGATGTCCCTGAGCAAGGCACCGTTCCCTACACTGCTCCCCGGGTGCCGTTCAAAATGGCAGCATACTGCTCCTAACACTAGGATGGGTCAAATGCAGAGAAACCATTTCCCCACGGGGATTAATAAAGTATATCAAATCAAACCCTCCTTTAACCTAAAAAAAATTAGCTGATCATTTTGTGTGCCCATTTAGTTTGGACTAACTTATTTTCTTCAGATTCGTGACATTTATTTGAACAGAAAATATTCCAGGCGACATATTTGCTTCCCACCTTTAAATAAAAAAAGTACTCTTTGTTTTATTAAGGCCTAATTGATTGGACAGAGGGAAGCTGTAAAAATAGATTGGGCTCTCACATCTAAAGCTATCAGCAAATTGGTGCATTGCACCATGACAAATGCTTTGAAACTATACTACTGCTTGCAATAAGCTCCACGGTGGGGTGGAAACTCGTCAGCCTATAAATAAATCAGATTGAACAGTCCTGTGATCTTTTGTCATGTATCATATTTTATTTCCCAGAGAGGATCAACTTTCATTTGCAATAAAATCTGAGACCTGTGTAGTACATCATTTTTTTGTTCCTGGTGTTGCGGCTGATACGGCTGTGTTTAAATCCCAGCATATTGCCTTGACAACATCATACCAGAGATATATTACACACTCATTGAGTGAATACAGTCCCCCGGCCTCACTTTGTCCTTGATGGCAGCACCCTTCCTTAAACTCTAATGTATTTGTTGTTCACTTGTCACTTTTGTTCGTCATCAGCCATGGGTTTTACCTCCAGCGATAGCTCATCCGTTAAGCATTGCTTTAATAAGAAAGATGTTTGCTGAGCAGAGTAATCCTTTCAGCGTGCACATAAGGAAATAGCTTTCAGGAAATATGGGCTATTCTGCTAATAAATACGGACGATATAGAGCAGATTTAACAACAGTGCTTTCAGCAAAACAAGGGAAGAAGTGAGACCACGGGGACTTTGAAACATTCTGCTCATCGCCACTAACATATTCTGGTCAGTAAACAAACAGCGATTCAAAGCAGCTTCATCACCCGAACCCGCAGCCGATCAATAACTGTTCATTACTTCATTCCTTCTGGAGTTTTTTTGGCGGAATTGGACCAACAGATTTCATAAAATACCCCCAACCTCACGTCCCAAACCAGCAAACAAACAAGTCAACAACCAGGACATTCAGTACCGACACTGTGCTTTTACTGTTAGTTTTGGAAAGTGTGAAATGGAACAACTATACTTTTGCAAAATATTGATTCAGTTTGACAGTAGAGTAGAAATAAATAGTGCCACTTTCCTATTCTCTGTTCTCAGAGCCTTGCACTAAATTGTTCAATTTGTCACAACATCGCACTGTCAGTCCCTCCAGGCTGGGATCTTAAAGAGGCCCCGTGATGCTTTTTGGGTTTCCCCCTGTCCTGTAGTGTCTTACACAGGTTTGTGTGCATGTAAATTAAGTCGTGGACTTCGGGTCGTGGCTGAACCTGTCTCTGCGGTCCTGCCTGGGTCTCGTCATGCTGCTTCCCTGATGGCTTCCACAGGATTGTAGCTGACATCCTCGTGGATTCATCTTCTTATTACAGACACATGCATTTCCTAACATTCGGTCTATATGCTGTCAAATGTATTATCTCTTTGATTTACACACGGCATCTATTTCACGTCTGTCCGTCCTGGGAGAGGGATCCCTCCTCTGTTGCTCTCCCTGAGGTTTCTCCCATGTTCCCTTAAACTGTGGGTTTTCTCTGGAAGTTTTTCCTTGTAGGATGTGAGGGTCTGAGGACAGAGGGTCTGAGGACAGAGGGTCTAAGGACAGAGGGTCTAAGGACAGAGGGTGTCGTTTTTCTCATACTGATATTCTGAACAATCTGTGCTGTTGTATTTGCTGTAAAGCTTCTCTACTGTAGGCTATTTTTATTATATGTACAGCACTTTGGCTCCACCAAAAATCGTTTATAAATGTGCTATATAAATAAAACTTGATTTGATTTGATAAATGATCTGCAAAGGAGATTTCTCCCTCACACCCTTCGTGTAGTGGCCGATTATGCAAAAGGTTTGTTCAAAGGCCACTTAGTCAATGAGGCGCATTTGAGTATTGACTCGCGTATGTTCAAGAAATCCAAATACATTGCTCGTTCCATTCAAGTGTTTCATTGGAAAGTTCAATGGATCACCTGGCGGCCCACTGCCGACTTACAACCTTTGCGCGGTATTTAAACAAACAAACAAATCCTACGCTCGTACGGATGTATGCGGTCAAAAACGTCCTCTCTAGACTTCCTGCTGTGTCACGCTGGCAGCGTCATTTATACCTGAGAATACAAACTACATTCTACTTTCTATAAATAATAAGAAAACCTAAAACTAGAGCAGTCCATAAGCTAAACAAAACGTTACAAAAACAGTATAATTATAATTCATAGTTATTCAGTTCATTTGAGTTAACTTATAATAGGACCAAGCAGCTCCAGCATCTCTCCCTGACATGTGCAAACGGGCTATGTCAGACTTCCATGAAATAGACCGGGAAAATCACCTATTTGTAGCCGTTCACAGAGCCCCAAAGGACGGACTAAGCAGCTCCAGCATCTCTCCCTGACATGCATACTTCCATAACCTCGCACACCGTGAGACCCGAGACCCGAGATGCAATATATGATTCAGCAGCTTTAAGAAATAAAGAAACTATCATTTTCCACTTCACTCTGATGCATTGTTTTCCCCATGAAGTGGGCGGGGCTGTAATTTTGACAGGAAGTGATGCATGTATTACTCTCATCTATAGGTCAAGTACATTTACATTAGCATACCAATTAGATGCATTCGAATATAAAGGACATGAGGGCTTGATGATTATAACGAAACCCATCGGGGATCATCCTCTGGGGATCATGAACCAAACTTCAAAGTGACACAGTGCAGATTTAAACATGAACCAGGTCAGTCCTACATACCAAGATTGAGGTCTTATTTTTTCAATTGTGCTCCCATTTTAATTGTCAGCATTCAGAGACTTGCTATTAACAAGTAGGACACCTCACAGAAGAATTGATTAGTCACCTTTTTAAGTCTAATCCCCACCCAGCATGTGGGTTTCTCTCTCCACTTTCCCCCTGTTACCTAACTGCTATTGACTCTGGGTAAAACTTCCTCCCTGTGAATGAGGTAATTCAATGAATGGATCCCTTCAACACCACGTATCTTAAAGGTTTCCCCCGGGGTTTGTGTTTCCCGGCTGATAATCACTTAATATGCACGCCTTAGGCCAAGCCAGGAGCATAGTGATCACAGATTATCATTATGTCTGCTGAGGGCTTTATCGTCATTCTCAGACTTGAAGATGATCTCATGGTGATACATACAATATTTTTGTTTTCAAGACTTTTGGGAAAACCCATTCATCACTATAACAGGAAGTGATAAACTTGGCTGTTGTTTGACGGCATCCAAGGGTGAAGGAGACAGTCTCATCTCGACAGGAAGCTGCTTCCGCTCCTTCCCCGTCTGTCATGGAGGCAGTTGTCTCGTTTTTTATGGAGTAGAGGCCCAGCAGGAGAGGGGGGGGGGTGGAGATGTACTGTAGATTCACCGGGGTGATGCTTGTGTTTGTGTCAGGAATGTCGAGCTGACACCCTCATCACACCCGCCCTCCTCCCAAAGGCTGATGCCTCGGGAAAGACCAGTTGTCATTGGTTATCTTTCTTAACTGTAGCTCAACTCAATCAAGGCAAAGATCCACGTTGATCTTTACTAGATATGTCACACTCATAGACAGACAGACAGATATATAGATAGATAGATGGATGGATAGACAGATAGATAGATATATAGATAGATATATTTACATATAGACAGACAGATAGATAGATGGATACACATATAGACAGATGGACAGATAGATAGATGGATAGATGGATAGATGGATAGATAGATAGATGGACAGATGGATGGATATATGGATAGATAGATAGATGGATGGATAGATGGATAGATGGATAGATAGATGGATGGATAGATGGATAGATGGATAGATGGATAGATAGATGGATAGATGGATAGATAGATGGATAGATAGATGGATAGATAGATGGACAGATAGATGGACAGATGGATGGATAGATGGATAGATAGATAGATGGATAGATAGATAGATGGATAGATAGATGGATGGATGGATAGATAGATGGATAGATAGATGGATAGATGGATAGATAGATGGATAGATGGATGGATAGATGGATGGATAGATAGATGGATGGATGGATAGATAGATAGATAGATAGATGGATAGATGGATGGATAGATGGATGGATAGATAGGATGGATGGATAGATAGATAGATAGATAGATAGATAGATGGATAGATGGATAGATAGATGGATAGATGGATAGATAGATGGATAGATGGATAGATAGATAGATGGATAGATGGATAGATGGATAGTTAGATGGACAGATAGATCAATACTTTATTGATGCCAATTTGGGAAATGATGTGGTTACAGATGAAGCATCAGTGCATTCAGACATAAAATAAAAAATACTTAAAAAGTGGAACAGAGAATTAACAACTAAAAATGTAAAGTAAAAATAAAGTGAAAAATATAAGATCAAATATAAACAATATGAACAGTATAACAATTCTGCATAATGTTTGGATCGGTATAAAAAAAGGCTGGGTGAGACAGTTTGCTAGAAAAGGCAAATTAAAATGTTCTACCATTAAATCAGGCTTTCATGAATGGCACATGTGCCCACAGGTGCAGGAATGAGTCCTAAACCCTTAAATGAGTTAGCATTTTAGCAATCGCCGATACCTTATCCGGAAGTCATTTTTTTAGACGTAAAATACGTCAGTAAATACTCCACTGGTGAAAAACAGAGGTTGCTAACACATGTCTAAATTAGACGACTAAACATCTGACATAACGTAATCTGTAGTTCCTTTATAGCCCAACGTTCTGCAGATTGCATTTGCGCTTCAGTTATTATAAATGCTGTCCTAATATGTGGAGATTATCCTGCTGAAAAAAACAAGTATCAAGTGTGTGTTTGCTACAGAGCTTATTTTCTGTAATATTCCAAAATCCAATGGAACAATTCCATTGCTTTTAGTTGAGGGATCCCTTACAATGGCCATCCAACAAATATGTCATATCTGTGATTGGCCAAGTTTCAAACCTCTCAGAGCACTTGAATCACATTATCCTAAAAGGCTGTGTCTATTATGGAGTTTTTGTTGAATGACTACGGGAAAAAAGGGCCTACTTTACCTGTAATGCAGACCCTGTGCTTCTCGATCATCTGAGTACATACTCAGTACTTCAGCCTCAGACTGACTCATGTTGGAAATGAGGAGAGAGAAATGTGTGTGGATTTCACATGGAATGGAAAATGACCAGAAATCCTGTGGACACACATTCAAATGACATCAAGTCAAACTGCTGTCCCACTGCCTGCTGTGGAAATGGTGTGGTGGAGGCTGTGAACAACTTTTATATTTTATCGGCGATTTAGCCCACTCACCCTGAGACCATCAAAGCCACTCTGGGCTCTTGGTTGCAACCAGCCTTTTCCACATTGATTTCAATACATCTTTTACCGTTAAATCTTTAGTGATAGTTTCACACTTTTTTTTTTCTTCTACATAAGTTATTTGTTCTGGTTGCCCTTCAGACTTTATCACCTCCTGGTTGTTGACTTATTCCCATGTACAATTATTGTGCTCTCTCTGAAATTGAGCAGCCAACATCTTTGAGAACGTATTAAGGCCGCGACACACCAACCTGAGACCAAAGGACGTGTACCGAAGCCGTCCCGACTTTTACGTCGTCTGCGTCGCCTACGCCGCCCACCTACGAACACACCGCAAAGACTTCAGGTGACGAGTGGCAATAACTATCCTTACCAGCAGGCGGCGGTAGTGTGTATTCGTCATTCAAAAGAGGCAACAACCGGAAGACAGACTATACACCGAGAGAAGAAGAACAGGCTGCGTGATGTAAACAAACAACAAATAACGTCTGGGTTCCATTTTCACTCTCTTTCGATCGAAAACATGTAAACATAAGAAAGAAACTCTTGCGTCCAGGTGAGATGAAAATGGAAAAGATGAACCTTCTGTGTGTGCCTTCTTAATCGTTTGTTTTGGTCCCTCCCTTCCGCTTCGCTTCTCATGCACTGACTCGCTAAGCTGAACAGCCTCTGACCTCCCGCGGCCGATTCAACATGTTGAAGAATCGGCCGCGGGAGGTGTGAGAATGTGCCGTAAAGAGACGGTGCGGGACACACCAACCTGAGTAGGGCGCCGCGAATGCCCGACTGCCTCCCAAAATCGGGTTGGTGTGTAGCGGCCTTTACTCTCTTCATCAAATGCAATCCTCTCTGTTCGATTAGTGGGGATGCTACAGCGCTTTAAGATCCCTCGGTGGTTTTGCGAGCCGTTACATAACCTCCCAGCGTCCCTTTGAACCAAGAGGAAGCGAATAAGCCCTTCCACACCAACACTTTGTGCAATATATATCATTACAAAACACTCGCTGCTATATAACATGTCCAATATTATTATTAATAATGTTTTATAATAACGTGCAATTACGTATCTGCCACTACTTTTTTTTGCACTACTACATACTGTTAATATTTACTTAATTATGTGACCGTCTATGTTTCCTGTAGATATGTAATTGCTCTTTGGACTGCACTGTTAGTGTATAGTTTTATTATTATGCTGCTGTGTTTATTGTATCTTTGTAACTCTGGCACAACAATTTCCTTCGGGATAAATAAAGTCTTATCTCATCTTACCCGTGTTTTATTGATGCATAAACAGTGTCATCATGCGACTGTACAACACATAGCATTGAAAGAAGAAACGCATCCTAACATTAAAGCCCTCTGCCTTCATCAGGCTGCTCCTCAGAAATATGTAGCCACACACGCCGGCGTCTGCTGCTTGTGTTACACATCGTAAATAGTTCAGGAGGTGTAACTGCGTCTGTATACATCACACCTTCAGCAACTCGTAAATCACCCGCTAATTATCGCACCAGGGCTATTCTGAGACCAGACCTGTTCCACAGCGTTTACAGCTTACGTTATTTCTCTGCTTCAGAAACCCAGATATTTTCAAATCAAGCGTTTGCAGATTCATATATTCTGCTGTGCTTCATACGGTATGTAACAGAACAGCTGGTGCAGGCCATGCATTGGTCACACTGTATTTTTATGATCAAATAGTTTACACAAGAGACGAGCATGAGACGAGACAAGCTACATCAGGCCATCTACTGGCACCTAAACCCAGGACACATCTCCTGAACTCTTCTGTGTCTTATAGAGCTATAAAGGAACTCATTGCCAAATACCTTACTACATAGAGTCCAGAGCCTCTTTCAAGAAGAGATCAAAGGGCCATCTACTAATGACCATGTACCCTTCCTTGTGAGCTGTGAACCCTAATTTAATTTAATTTATCGCATGTTGTTGATGATATTGGTGATGTTTTTAATGTTGTTAATGATGTCAGGACTTATGTCCTAAATGTTGCTGTATTATTGTTGTATTATTGTTGTATTGTTTTAAGTGTCGGACCCCAGGAAGAGTAGCTTTTGTCGAGAGCAAAAGCTAATGGGGATCCTTAATAAACATAAACACTGACCAGCTTTCAACTGTATTTGAAACCCGATTACATATATGTGTATTTGCAAGTAAAGCTACATAATAAATCGAGTTTGAATGGAAATCGCAATATGCAAATCGGAGCATATATATGGGGGAGGCGTGTGGCACAGTGGGTTTGGATAAAAGCGTCTAACAAGTGACATATAATATGTTATTAGTTAAAGGCTTCATAAATACCATTTAAAATGAAGTGTTGTGGAGCTCCAGAGATATCCCAGACATTTGTTTGGTGCAGACCCTCTTAAAGATCTTTGTGACTCTGAGTCCCTCACAGTCTTTCAGTCCCGCCTCAAAACACATCTTTTCAACTCTGTCTACCCATAAGCCCCCCCCTTCTCAATCAACTTCCTCTTGACTGCCTTTTTATTTTACTATACTTACTTGTTTGCCTGTCCTTGTTTGTCTACCCTCCCTCATACTGTAAAGCGTCTTTGAGTTGTGAAAAGCGCTTTATAAATAAAATGCATTATTATTATTATTAAAACCTCACACCATAATCATGTAATATACGTTTGAATGAAAACCATACACTCCAGGACATTAGCAACTCTGAATATCTTCCGTTGCATACTGGAAACACATTTCTTTCAAGTGTACCTTGGCAATTACATTATTGTAACGAATTCCCACGCACTTACAGTACTATGGTATGGTCTTGCTTGAAGTGAATATTTCTTTGTTGTTCAGAGTTTGAATGTTGATGGTTTTTGCACTTATTGTAAGTCTCTTTGGATAAAAGGCAATGAAATGTAATGTACTGAGAATAAAGCTGCAGAAATGATCGTTCCCTCCAATATCGTGAATCAGTCAAGATAATCGCAAATAATACTTTTTTTCCTAATCGATTTCTGAGCACTGAATGCTTATTATTCTCTATCTGAGTCGAGCCGTTGCACACAATGGATTTATCATCATCGGTAGTTGTTCCTGTTAGAATAGATTAAACTAGAGGATACTAACGTTTCCTCAGGAGGAGCGTGGGAATATCTGAACACCTGCAGCACTCTGCCCCACATCGGATTTCTCACCCAGAGATATCCTCTTTATTGCAATGCCAATACCTCCCACAATAACAAGGCTCCGAGGACTTTATTGTGCTATATGGAAAGCTCAGAGTGGGTAGAGCCTCGGTTAAAATCCAGTTTAACTCGTGCTTACTCCACTAGTCATTCTTTTGATTAATTCGAAAAAACTCATTACAAGTTCCTGAAAGTATGAAACAATACATTGGGAAAACTTTCTATAGTTTCATCAGGACAAGTAATTTTTCTCTGTTTAATTTTGGGAGAATACAAATGCGTGTAATGACATCAAAAGTTTGAAATAATGGAATTGATTGTGTCGAGGAGAGCGCTGCGTGTACAGCACGACTGACGGTACGTACACCACCAGGAGGTTTGAATTAATCATGAGTGAAGCTCATTTAGAGGTAGAAATAAATTGGGTTTCATTCAGAGACGTTTTTATTCCATCTTTTCTATTGTTTATTTCTATAAAATATAACTGCATGTTCCTGTTCTACACAGTCTTCTTAATGCAGTTTGATAAATGGTCTGAGATAAAATAAATACACAAAATTATAAACACAAAGAACAAATCAAAAATAAATGAATGAATCGTCCTGATGAAACATTCAAAGGTTTTATAAGTTGTTTAAAATCCTTGGCAACAATGCGAAATACAGACTTTACACAAGAGAAAAATACATAAAATAGTGCCATGTAATTTACAGAAATAACAACAAATATATGATAAAACAAAATGAAATAAAGAACCAATAATATATATAATTTAATGTTCAATAGGTTCAGTGCCATTATATAGAAAAGCATTTTAGATTTGTTGTGTTAGTCATGTAGAAGTCATATATCAAATATATATAAAATAAATCAGGAAAATTGAGGTGTGTGGCGCAGTGGGTAGTGCGTTGGTGTTGGGATCAGGGGTCACAGGTTCAAACCCCATTGCAGGCAGCATGTCGATGTGTCCCTGAGACACTTCACCCCAGGGGCGGACTGGCCATCTGTAGAATCTGGAGATCCACAGAACGGCCGGTAGTCAAGGGCAGTGGCGGCGCCAGAGATTTTCTCTAGTGGGTGCTGTGGGGTAGCTTGACGTTTCATAGAGGGTGCTCAAACATTAAGGGTTTCCCATTAATGCACCAGCGCTACAGTTGAATTTTCTACTGCAACCCTCCCCACGCACACACACAGTGCACCCGCGACTGTTAAAATGAAGGCTCGGTAATCAGCTCACGGCATATAGGTGAAAGCAGGGGTAAAGTGCTATTTTTACAAGTGGGGAGAGGACCTCACCTCCTCTAGGAGGGTCCTCACCTCCTCTAGTGGGGGAAGATTTTTTTT
Source organism: Gymnodraco acuticeps (assembly GCF_902827175.1). Classification (NCBI taxonomy): domain Eukaryota; kingdom Metazoa; phylum Chordata; class Actinopteri; order Perciformes; family Bathydraconidae; genus Gymnodraco; species Gymnodraco acuticeps. The sequence goes on along the minus strand of NW_022990872.1, from coordinate 321,686 downwards.
TAAATATTGAAGTTAAAAGCATCAATCTGGTGCACTTTGAGAGCCAAAATGAAGAGATCTATGGATATACAGTATCTCTCAACATACATATGAAACAGAACTGTAAACAGATTTTCTATTTCTTTATAGATATTTTACAAATCACTCCCCTTTTAAAACAAACCGTTTGAGACCCACTGAGATAACTAGACTAAAGTTAACTAAACTCTGAGAGTCCTTTACTTCACCTGAGCTGAGGTTATCTGAGACTCTCAGTCTGACAGGAGAGAGTTCTCCCTCCACCTTATTGTTGAAAAAGATCCTTACATCCATTAGCTTGGCTAGCTAGCACCAGATGCTAACCACAACGATCTCCGGTAGATACCCACCGGTGCGCGAGCTCTCTCTCTCGCTCGCTCGTTTGCGCACGCACACAAAATGGCTCGTGCCACACACACACAGAGCAGAGCTTGAATGAAACAGACCCAGAAGTAAGCTACTTGTACTCACGAGGCCTATTATGTGCAGAATCCCTCTCGCTTTTAGCGATAATTTTTTCACTTTGCTGTTAGCAAATCATTTGGGGCTCCAGCTAACAGGAAGTCACTCAAGTGTCACAAAGTCATTTAGCCTATGGGTCGGTCAAAAATCGAATGGGTGCTGGCCATTGGCCTAATCATATCACCTGTGTTGGCTTTATGTTTTTGGTCAAACATTTGTTTGTTTCACATTTGCATTGATGTAATTAATAATGTTTCTGATTTAATTTAATAAAAATAATAATAATTTTCGAAAAAGAAAAAAAAAACACATATTTCCTGGGGATGCTTTGGCAATCCTGGGGGGTGCTTCAGCACCCCCTAGCTCCCCCCTGGCGCCGCCCCTGGTCAAGGGCCGTTGACGGCCGGCCCTTTGTTTAATGTCATTTAAGTTGCGCTGACGGCCGACAGAGGGCGAAAGCGGCCGCTAATGCAGTAGTGTGGTTCTTATCTGTCAAATAATCTCAAACGAAGAAGAAAAAAGACCGGCCACACGAAGAGAAGGGATTAGACGCCGCGGCAGACAGGGAGAATGAAAAAACATGGATACAAATCAAAGAACAAAAAGAAAAAGGTGGGCCGAGAAGGCAAGAGAAAAAAAGATGAAGTCACTCGCAGGTGAAGCATATCAATGTCGCAAATTGACAGACCTTTTTGGCAGCAGCGCTGCTACAAGCACTATCAGCAGCAGCTTAGAACAAGTGCAAGATGAGGGCGCGAGTTCAGATATACAGCCAGCCTCCTGCCTTCATGATGAGAGACAGAGTTGAGCTGCTGGAAGAACCAGCTCAACTGGCACAAGTGCAGAGCAAGAGCAAGAGGTGGGTGAGAATTATCCCTTGAACTCAGTGGCGTTTTCTCCTGGAGGCCAAGGGAAGTCAGGCTTCCCCTGTTGTTTTAGATTGTAGTTATAATTTTAATAAATAAATAAAAACACTTCGTTTAGTTTCGGTAATTATGCTGCCGGCCCGTCTCTCCCCCATTCTCATTGAGTATTTTACGAAGAGTGAAACAGCGCCCCTCTAGATCTGGCTTCCATTGGTGAAAAAAAATGGAGGGATTGACCAATCAGATGAGGCTCACGTCATGCCTCACAATCCAACCAAATCGCATCAACTTCAGTTCGTACTGTAACTGTCATCACTGCCCTTAAAAAGTAGCAAGTGCAATTATGGAGGGTGGCGATTTGGAGTATTTCATCAAAAATAATTGTACTAAACTTCCGCTACGGCAGCAACTACAAATGAAATCTGATGACAGGCCGATGCCCAAACTGGAGCTGTGTACAGAGAGGAACAAAGGAGCGAATCGGACGTAAAACTTTAAATAATAAACAGCGGATTTCTAACATTTGACATTTCATGTGGCCGGACTGGGTCAGTTTCCAGTCCCAGTCCGCCCCTGCTTCACCCCAAAGTGCTCCTGTGGGGATCGCCCACAGTGTTGAGTATGTAAGTCGCTTTGGATAAAAGCGTCTAACAAGTGTCATGTAATGAAATAAAATGGTGCATACATTTTGAGAGGTGCGTGCAGACAATAAACGTCAGAGCGACTGGTTGTTTTTAAACGATGAGCCACCTGACTGTGACTAAGCCTCTGATAATCAGACAGGAGGTGGCGGCTGCCATTCATCATTTAGCCAACGTCACTGATCCACTTTGACATCATGTCCTTTATCACAGACATGCAGAGACAACATAATGATTTCATCAATAAGTCATCATCTGTGACCACCTGCACCAAAAGCACCGCTTGCTTCCTTTTGATGAACAGGAGTCCATTATCCGCCGCACACAGATTACAGCTTGTCAAACAAACCACAGCAATTAGTTGATTGTTTGTCTCGCTGGTGAGATGCAGGTCACTGATATCTCCGGAATCGGAAACAAAAGGTCTTTCTGATGCTTTTTCACATCGGTTGCCAGGCAGCAGTCACATTAGTCTGATGGAAATTCACGTTAAGTGGATAAAGTGCTTGTTTGATGGACGGAACATGGTGAAAATAAGTCCTGGTCGTCATCTTGTCGTCGTACAAACTGAGATTTCCAGTGTGATCGAGAAGCTTGAAGCCAGTTGTCGTCTCGCTCTCTGCTCTCATAGCTTCTCTCTCAGTGGGAGCTTTCTGTTGAATTGAAGAGGAAGTGGTCATGCAGTCATGAGATTTCACAGAGCAGAATCAGCTTTCATCACAAACTGTTTTTGAGTTCTTCTACATGTCTTGAAGGCAAGTCGTTGCTAACCCTCGGAGCAAAAGTGCCACTTTTATCTTCTTCTGTCTGTTCAGCCTTGGGACTGTTTCAGATTATGTCTCTGGTATTTAGGGTTTTCTGTACTGAGGGGCTTTATTGTATAACATGTATTGTAGTTTCAGCAATTGATATATGTCTAGGATATAGTGGTGCACGATAATTATCGGTCCGATATTAGGAATTATGACGTTATCCCGATAAACCCGATACCAGTATTAATAGCCCCGATAATATACAATATATTTTTTGGGTAAAAAAGAAGAAATAAATACTGCGGTGTGGGTGGATTGGGATGAGGGGCGCTTGTTTTTCCCTCGGCTCCTCCCGTTTTGCCAGTACTGTGGTATTAGTGGTTTAGGAAGAGGGGAGTTCTTCACAAATCCAGCGCTCCCTAACTCATGCCTGGCTGTGACGTAAATGGTGTGCGGCCGTGAAGCCAGGACAGTAAACAAACATGTCGCCGGTGGTATGGGACTATTTCAAAGTTTCAGAGTTAGATAGTTCGCTTGCTATTTGTATTAACAAATGCAGAAGTTCCACGAGGAGGGAAAAAGGCAACGAGCTATAATACTTCCAACCTGATTAGTCACCTGAAACATCGCCATCGCTACGATGGTGTGTTAAAAGCGTACGAAGACGCCCGCGCTGCTAAACTAGTGGCGAATCCAAAGCCAGCTGCAAAGGCACCGGGGCTTTTACCTATCGACGAGGCTTTTGAAAAAGGCAAGAACTTTATTTGGGAAAATAAATATGGTCACTTTGAAGAGTCAAAACTGTTCTTGGCTTTGTTTTGTTCATAGTAGTAATGCTCATGTCATTTGCTCACCACTAGTCTTTTTTTTACCACCAGGTGTGCAAAAACTACAGGTACATTTAATATATATATATATTATTATCGGTTATCGGTATCGGTCTTGAGAAGCAGGAAGTTATCGGTATCGGTCTTGAGAAGCAGGAAGTTATCGGTATCGGTCTTGAGAAGCAGGAAGTTATCGGTATCGGTCTTGAGAAGCAGGAAGTTATCGGTATCAGTCTTGAGAAGCAGGAAGTTATCGGTATCGGTCTTGAGAAGCAGGAAGTTATCGGTATCGGTCTTGAGAAGCAGGAAGTTATCGGTATCAGTCTTGAGAAGCAGGAAGTTATCGGTATCAGTCTTGAGAAGCAGGAAGTTATCGGTATCAGTCTTGAGAAGCAGGAAGTTATCGGTATCGGTCTTGAGAAGCAGGAAGTTATCGGTATCAGTCTTGAGAAGCAGGAAGTTATCGGTATCGGTCTTGAGAAGCAGGAAGTTATCGGTATCAGTCTTGAGAAGCAGGAAGTTATCGGTATCGGTTTCAAAAAACCAATATCGTGCATCCCTGGATATAATGTGTGTACCATTGCCTAAACAAAGACCATTTTCCTCAGCATACGTTAGCTGGTTAAAGAAGCAAACCTAAGCTGGTCCATTTGTAAATTAAATGAACAACAGGGTTGATTACAGAGCTACTTGTTTTACGTTCAGAATCACAACAGTGTTCATATCTAGCATTGATATCCTTAAATATTCAGCTTTCATAAGCAGATTTCTCTCTACCAGCACTTTTCTCAGCAAAACATACCAAAACAATTACCACATTTTCCGCAGTAAACATCAAATGTGTTTTTGTGAAGGAAGCACCCTTTCATGGTGAAGCCCTGCTTTTGAGTGAATGGCCACAGAGGAATTTAGACACGTCATTTCAGGAAGCAGGAAGAGGCTGGGAATCAGGAAGCATTTGGCTGACAGTTGGATTTCAGTTAACTGTCAGTCGGCTGTCAGTCGGCTGTCAGTCGGCTGTCAGTCGGCTGGGAGGGGAACACTTCGGTTGGTGAATATGTTTCATTCACAACAAAGTTCATTACAGAGATATTTCTTTTTAAGTTCAGAAGGTCACAAAAGTTTTCTTTGTGTCAGTAATGCTAAGAAATGTTTATCTAATATTTGAGCACTGCTTTTTTTTAGCATATGTTTCATAAATAGCCATAAATAGAGCCTTTTATTTGGGACTATTCTCAGAGGCAGATGTGTTGCTAGTGCTAGTGGATATTTATGGCAGCAGGGAGTGTATTTAAACTTTACTAGTAGGAACACTTTATTTTATTGGAATATGTTAAATGTCCCCGTGAAATATGCTGCTAGACACGGACATTAATGAAATCCCTTCAGTAAATGATAATGGCTCTGTATAGCCATGTTGGATATGGAAGAAAACAAACCTTCAGTTATCAAATACCAACATAGCATGTGTCATCATCAAGAGTCTGGGTTTCATGAGACTTTGTTCTGTGTTGTATCTATTGTTCAAAAAGTCTCTCACTTCGGTAATTGGGTTATTTTTGCAGCTTTCATAATGGGCTAAAAATGGCCCGTGCATTTTCCGAAAGGTTGGCCGACATAAAAGGAAAAAAATGCTTTTTCCTGATAATGAAAAACAACTCAGGGCAGTTCTTACAATATCTTATGTCTTCCCTTATACCATCGTCCCTCATGTATGTTTGTGTTGGAGGTGGAGCTCTGCTGGCTGTGAAAGCATCGTCTTAGCGTTGGGATTTTCCGTATCTCTTTCTTGCCTCCCATTGATCCCGTTTCTTGTCACGTCTCCAGCTCTGCTTATTATCCCTCACTCGCTAAAACACCCCTCCACTTCATACCCTTCCTTCCCTGCATCCCTCAGCATATTCTACCTGCCTCCTGCTTATCGAGGCACAAGTGATGCTAAGCTCTTCCTGCCATGTGTAGGCGAGGAAGACTGAGCCTCAACAACACCAGGCAGGATTAGAAACCTGCCGTATGTAAATGTCAGAACAAAGCCCTTCATTAGTATATTGATACGAGACAGCTGAAATGAAACACCAGATTATATGCGTGGTGTTTACGTCGCAGGGAGCATGTTTCAACCTTTTGAACGCACATTATTCTAGTTGACTGCAAACCTGGAAATGTTGAGTATCCCAAAGTGTTATCTTAGAAATGTATAGCAGGGGTCCCCAGCACATAGAAACTGCCGGATGCCAAATGTTGGGCAATTTGCACAATTAGCACAAGTTGTGTTAATTAGCATAACATATATTTTAGCCGTTGTTTGACAATAGTAACAAATTGGCGAGGCAGATTCTTGGGGGGTATTGAGGATGCTTAATACATTTCTGACATTTCCAGGATCAAAAATAGCAGTTTAAACCAGACAGTGGCCATATTTGCACTCTCGTGGGCTGATTTTGACTACCATCAGAAGTTCTGCGACCATTGGATATAGAGAGCACAAGTAAATAAATAATCCAAATGATCCAATGTCCCCTGCATTTTCAAAATCGACCCAAAATGTATAACAATCAGCCAACCGAGAGCACAAATATTGCAATTTTCTGGTAAAAACTTCTATTTTTGATCCTGATAATGTCTGGAATTGACTCCGTATCCTCAATAACCCCCAAAACCTCTCCAGAATTGTCCAAACCGGCCAAGCCATGTTTTTTTTAAAACTTTTGTTAACATAGGCTATAATGCTATATAAGTAACACAACTTAAAGGGGACCTATCATGCAAAATGAACTTTGTGATGTCTTTTATACATCAACATGTGTCCCCGGTGTGTCGGGGAACTCACGCAGCGTCAGCAAATAAAACCCTCTCTCTTTTCCTCCGTACCCAAATCTTTTAAAAACGGGGGTACAACGAGGGGATACAGATTCGCTACCGATCTGACGTCAAATCGGCAGCGGACCCACAGAGAGTTGCTATCGGAAACAATGCTTGACGTGTTTTGGATGTAATATGGCATTTGTTTACATTAGCATCGCTAACACTCAGAGCTAACCTGTACTGGAGAGCACATGTGTTAAAAAGCAGGAAATAAAAAAGGAACTCACCTTGTGATAAACCCGCAAGAGAAAAAGCATTTGAGCTCCATACTGTTTCAGAAATAATCCTTGATGTGGTTTAGAACAGGATGGCGTTTTATCACAGCAGAATTGAACTTTATCTCCGGTAGAATTCTGATCAGGCATTAGCTCCGCCTCCTTCTTTTTTTTTTTCAAGCTAAGGACCCAACATCCGCGTTTCTGTAACAGGGCTGCAAAACAGCGGTATGAGCAGTATGGGGCATGGCTACAATGGGTGAACTGTTTGGAATTTTGAAAAAAAACTTCACAGACATGTTTTGTATAGGCATGGCCCAGCAATATATTTGTCTAATGTAGCATGATAGGTCCACTTTAAGCTAATAGTGCAAATTGCCCAACATATGCAAGTTAGCATCCGGCAGTTTCTATGTGCTTGGGAACCGTACTGTACATTTCTAAGATAAAACTTTGTGGTACTCAACATTTCCGGGTTAACCCCAGGACTTTGGCAAACAGACCACATCTTCCTGTGGTTTACATAACTGGCAACATTTTCCAAAGCAGCCGATACATTTTGGAGATTGATTTCCTGCCATCCATTATGTTCAGTGTGCTATAAAAATCATCATATAGGGAAGGAAACATACTTCAGACGGGTAATCTATCTCCGGGGACATTGAGTTGCCGTTATCTTTTATCAAAGCCCAGAGCAGGGGATGTATAAAACCTGTCCTTGGCGGTGCGTTCAAGGACACTCTCAGACACTCCGAAAATCCGTGTGATTAGGCTGCTGAACACGGATTTATTATTGCTATACATTTGATAATTTGCATTAATCATTGGTTAGCGACGTTGTTGGCATATTGTTTGGACTTAACTTTCAGACCAGATAAATACAATAGTATGCAGTGCTTTGGACAGCTGACTATCAATACTTAGATGTCCTTAAATGCATCATCAATGAGAGGTTTTCAACAGTTTCATAATCATCATTATAAGAATAGTTTGTGGCAGTTGCTCCATTAAAGAATGAAATAAATAAAATAAAGATACATACAAAATGGAATAAATTAATATTGACATTAAACATTAAATTAAGAATTTGCAATACAGATAATATTGATTTATATTCAAATAAAGTACAATGTCCGATAAAGGATCAAATAAATACGGGAGAGAAACAATATTTATAAAACATATTAATTAGTTAAAATCAAATGTCCATAAACAACATCAAATAAAATAGACAACAAATATAATATAACAGTCAAAATGTGTACAATGTACTAGAATATATAGCATATTACAATTGATACAGTGATGTATTAGTTTTAATAATATATCAATGCTAAATTGCTCAGTTTAAGAGGCTTAATGCATGGAGAATAACAAAAAAAAATGTTAATCCTGATGAATTTATTTTCAATCTATATAAATATATTTACATAATATTTGCCTCGCAATAACAGGCTGCTATAAAGGTGTCAGTTAAAAGTGATGGGAAATATATGTGCATTGAATGGGCTATAACAAGCAGAAAGCACTGTACGGTTTGTTAAATAGAAGTGATATGAATGCACGAGGTGTTTATCAGTTTGAACAATATGTGCACGTCGTGAGATACATTAATGAGATTCCAGTTCTGCAGTGTGAACATATTTCACAGGTTGTTAAGACACAACGCCTCACTGCAGCTGATGTAACCGTCTCTGAGCTTTACGTCATGTTCCTGAAGCATACCTGATTTTCTGTCCTCAATCTTTGCAATAATAATATCAAGTTTTACATGTTTTTATATTAGTTTTTCAAACAGTAGTTTCATTACATTACATGAAAGCCACTATTAGCTTTGAAGCTGCTGATTCTTTCCTTCCCTTCCTGGTTATTAATTATTATTTTACATCATGAAATTGGTCATTTTCTGAAAACAAGCCTCACAAATCAATCCGACCTGTTTCAGAGTGGTGCAGTCATGATTTTTTTTTAGTTTGACCCTGAAGTTAACACATTCACTTCCTCTAAAAAAGCCAATGGGATTTTTCCATTGGATTTTTGCAGAATACAATCTCTGTGTCAAACACATGTTCATCTCCACATATGAACACCACTCTATGATAAAAAGCTAACGGTCACACCGCTAAGCTAAAGGAGGCTAAACGTTGGGCTCTAAAGGAACTAAAGCACGGTCACATGACTTCACGTCACCACCGCTAAGCTAAAGGTGGCTAATGTTGGGCTATAAAGGAACTACAGCACGGTCACATGACTTCACGTCACCACCGCTCAAGCTAAAGGTGGCTAAGTGTTGGGCCTAATGATAAAGGAACTACAGGCACGGCACATGACTTCACGTCACCACCGCTAAGCTAAAGGCGGCTTAATGTTGGGCTTATCAAGGAACTTCCAGCACGGTCACATGACTTTCACGTCACCAACCGCTAAGCTAAGGCAGCTAATGGTGGGCTATATAAAGGGAACTACAGCACGGCTCACATGACTTCACGTCACCACCGATTAAGCTAAAGGTGCTAATGTTGGCTAAAAGCACGGTAAGCTAAAGGTGGCTAAACGTTTGGCTATAAAGGAACTACAGCACGGTCACATGACTTCACGTCACCACCGCTAAGCTAAAGGTGGCTAATGTTGGGCTATAAAGGAACTACAGCACGGTCACATGACTTCACGTCACCACCGCTAAGCTAAAGGCGGCTAATGTTGGGCTTGATGATGTTTAGTCGTCTCATTTAGACACTTAGCAACTGCTGTTTTTTCAATTCACCAGTGGGGTATTGACGTATTTAATATCGTACAACAAAATCTCTTCAGCTTGTGTTAACCATAGACTTTATTTCATGCAAAAGCAAGTTTAAAAAAGCATTTACGTTCAGGCGAGGGCAGAGGAAGTGGTAAAATGCTGACTCATTTCCGGGTCTCAAATCTCATCCCTGCACCACTTTCTAGGCTTCATTTTCGAACCCATACAATATGGAACATTTCTGTGTGATCTGTCACCATTTGTGTTCATCATCCCCCCACAGAAAGCAGAGAGGAGGGGTCTGCCAGCTGAACAAGCCTCTTGTTTCTCTTCCAAGGCCCCAGAATGTGTTCTTCTGGTTCTCGGTCCTGTTAGTCTGGCTGTTTTTCTGCCAGTGGGCAACGAAGTATCCGTTGTAGGAACATGCTGCCTCAGTCTTGTCGCTGTAAACTGTCTCAGAGACCCCTGTGGGCCCCACTCTGTGACAGGTGGATCAGTGGATCAGAGCTGATGCCCCTGAGCCTACTGACTAACATCATTTTTTCCCGCTGCGCCTGACATTAAGGTCTGTCCTCCAGACCGTGCTGCAGGCATGGTGGCTTTCAGGGAGGCTCCATGACGAACAAAGAAGTGAGAAGCTCTATAAAAACATGCAGCTATACCTGTGCCTTTGCTTTTCTAGTGTTACATCTAGCTTCTGTTTTACATCATCACTCACCTGGCAGCAGCTGACAGCGTACAGCCAGAATCCTGCTGCCCTGAAATATCTCTGCTTTCTATTTTCTACATATTCAATTCACCAGGTTGCACTGAAAGGAAATAATGAAGTAACAAGAATGAAGACATTTCAATCATTTGACCATGAACTTCACAAAGGACAAGTTATCTAAAAAACTATTTAGCATTGAAATAACAAATACAATTTTAAAAGGTTATTACTGAAACCCTTCGAGGGTTAGAGGGTCATTTCCATCCTGGATTAGAATCTGAATCAAGTTCATTGCCAGGTACGTTTACACATACAAGGAAGTTGCTTTGGTGGTGCGAACATAAACAATCTAAGAAAATAAGTTGCAATAGTCCTGGGGGTTTTATGACCATAGAGAATTTCCATCTCATCCACTTCTCTTTAGAAAGATGCATCTGTGAACAGTGTATTTTTCAGTCAGACTTAAAGAGGGGGGGGTTTCTCTTTCCTGTAGTGTGTAATATGGCTTTTTGTGAATGTTAAAGCCCGCGTCACACTGTCCCGAAATTGACACCACGATAAAGGAAATGTTCAAATTCGGCTGTGATCGTAGCAACATCGGGCCATTCGTGAGGGCATCTTAAGCCATCGTATGACCGCTGGTGGAGTTTCTCAGGCTCCGGCAGCAACTTCGCGAGCGTTGGCAAAATCTTTGGCATGCCAAAATCGTGTCATCTCCGTCTGATCATCGGTTCCATCGGGGCGGAAAATGCCCGATGGCACCGATGATCAGACGAAGATGACACGATTTGACAAGATGCCCTCACGTTGGCCTTACGAAGGGCAAAATGGACACACGAATTCAACACGATGAAATGAACCTTCTCAAGGTCCTTCGGCAATTTTTTGGCATGCCAAAGATTTTGCCACCGCTCACGAAGTTGCTGCCGGAGCCTGAGAAACTCCACCAGCGGTCATACGAAGGCTTAAGATGCCCTCACGAATGGCCCGATGTTGCTACGATCACAGCCGAATTTGAACATTTCCTTTATCGTGTGTCCTTCTGGTTGTTTTATTGCACAACAAAATCATGTAAACATATTATGTAAATAACCCAATTTGTGTTCTGTGAAACTAAAAAGGGCATTACATTGTTTTTGTTACTTTTGTTGCAGTTGTATGTCTTAAATATAATTTAGGTTAACTTTATTTAGATGCTTTTATTTTGAAGGCGAGTTGACAGGTTGTTGTTGTTGCTATGGAAACAACATGACGGAGAAAACGTAATATCTTCTACATATAAAGACGGAGAAAGTAAAGAACAAAGTCTGAAGATATCAGTACAGTATTATAGTACTTCAACATAATTGTTTGTGTTACTTTCGTTGCAGTTGTATGTCTTAAATGTAATGTAAATGTTGCCTTCGTGTGTGGTTCGGGGCCATCTTCGTACGAAATTCACAATTCCATATTCGTGTGTCCATCTGGTGTCAATTTCGGGACAGTGTGACAGGGGCTTAATGGTCTGCCAACGAACACTAAAAGTGCCCTCCAGAAGTAGTTTCTCCCTGAAAAGCCTCCATTAAACTCCTTTCTTTACTTCCTTACATAGTGACATCCCTATTGAACACTCACCTTTCTATTGGCTACCGCTCCAACACAATGCACATGACAGGCTAAGGGGCGGGACATCTTTAAGCGGTTTACCAATCAAAAAAGGCAAAATAAACATGTTCTTCTTACAAGGAAAGAGTCCTTCTTCACCCTGCAATGTGACAACAAAGAATCAACATAATTCATATCGACATATCAACGTCTTATCCGGAACTAAAACATGCTGTCAGTAAAGAATGAATATTTGTGATGAGGTTCAGACGGACCTCGTCGCCTGCTGCTGTCAGGGCTGCTCTGGGACCTGTCTGCAGAAATGTGCCCATGCTGCAGTAGTGTCAGACATGACAGCTTTCCTCAGGGGTCGGGCATCCTCCATATTCATGAGGGCGGAGAGCTGCTGGAGCGCTCTGTGAATCCACTGCAGGCTCTCTCTGCCTCCCTGCCAGACACAATGTCCTGTCTCTTTCCCCTGATGTGCAACCTATGCATACCCAAATACTCCACGGTACAACACTATTGACATCTAAATCAATACTTCAGAGCCAACTCAATCTTGTGTTTTTGCCAACAAACTAACTAAACTATAACTCTTGTTTCATCAAAGTTGTGTAAACCTTCAGGGATACATGTTTATTGTTCTGTTTCTGTATTGCAGCTCTAAATTAAACCTTCAAATATCACAGTGAAGCTCCATTGGGCTGTGTGGGTTGGGCTGATCTAATATAGCACACATTGGATTTTCGTGCATTTGGGGAAATCCATGATGGTTATGGTTTATGAGCTGAGTTCACTGGGTGAATGTACTCATTAAATGCTAGTTTCCTGTTTGATGATATGTCTTGTGGATCGTTTATCCTGAAGGCAGCACAGTGGGAAGCCTATGGAGTCTGGAAAATGCAAAAGGTTCATCCTCTGAGGAGCATGAATGTGTGTATTACACTTGGATGACTAGTGATTATACAGGAACTCTTGTGGTCACCATTTGCTATTTAATATCCACGTTCAAAGCTACAGAAACACTTTTTTGGAAAAATATGAATAAATAAAATACATTTAATTTATATCCCCTCTCCTCCTGCTCCCTTTCGGACACATGATTTATTATGATTATTAATATGAAGACTTTTTTTTCTTTTTTTGTTGAATATACAAATATTACCATGAATGTGGATAAATACTGTATTATATAACAATACGGTATTCTGTTTTTCACATTTGTTATTTTTAATCTGTTCGAAATAAAGACTGAAAGAAAGAAAGCTAATTTCAAGGAAATCCAAGACGGTAATCTAAAGTAATTGGTTCAGTCAGAATGAACATAAAGTGGTTTTCTTTGCTAAAAAATGATTCTGCATTACGGTTCCATATCTACACAACTGCAAAAGACAACAAAGTGTAACCAAAGTGCCACATTTGGTCCATAGAAATGTCCTAGCAATCAGTGAGACACTCCTCCACTGTTTGAGTGGTGGCGTCTCTACTTGGAAATAATATGAATAATAATGCGTTTACCATCAAACGGAGAGAAAGTCCAACGAGCCTCACGGGGTGGGCAGATTGAAAAATGACGGAGCAACATTAAAGTGACATTTTCCTTAATCCTAAAAACGACGACTCATCGTATGATTAATAAATCAGTGGAATTTATTGTGGTTTGCAAATGATAAATATACAGAAAGTGTGTGAAAAGCACATTTACTTCTGTATTAACAGGCTAATCAGTCAGACTGGTAAGACATGTGGAACTCAATAATTCAGAGGGAAATTATTCCAGAAGGAAATTTGAATAATTCAGGGTATTATGACTTAAAGGAATTATCAGCTGCATACCGAATGGAGTGGAACTATGATTAATTCAACATCTACATTAATAGCTCTTCAGCCAGAGCCTCAGTTTACATCCGAGGGTCTGGCTGACCGCTTAGCCTTCTCCCACTTAGAGAATGGTGGAAGGAAAGGATTATATTCAGCTGCAGCCCTTTCCTTTCACCTCGGGCTCGCTGCCAGTCCACTTACCGAGCAGTGTGCCAGCGCAGGAGGAAAACAATCTGCTGAACTCCAAGACTCAGAGTTTGACTTTTGTGGGTGGGAGCACAACGCAGCGAGCGCGTTGTCGTCACGGAGATAATTGAAGGAGACGTGTCTGGTGCTGCCTATAATCACTTATACATTTGGGGGTTGATTAATTTCATCTGTTGCCATCAGGGCGTAGATATGCTCTACCTGCTCTTAAGACAAATTGCTTTTCAAAATCATTCATCCCCTCTGCACTCAAACTTTGAAATTCTTGATTTACTTATTTATTGTGATGCTATGAACTATTGGAATGATCCACACATCCATCTGTGTGCTTTCTTCCTGTATGTTCCTGCCTGTGAACATGACACAAGCTGCTCATAACCAAATGCCCCTTGCAGGATTAATAAAGTTGTTGATTGATTGAGTCATCCCAGGATATACGATACTTTAAGGATCAAGTCTGAAATGTGACTTGCATCACAGCAGCTCCATGTGTAACAACAACATGGACAAATATCAAGACACGATACATGAACAACAAACAACAAACATTTAACATACCATCACAACCAGAGAGAAAACCTGCTCAAAGAGCCTTCAGCGTGCATCTGATCTGGGATCAGCTCTGTGTTTACTGAGAGGACTGACTGGAGCACAAAGGATGCTTCAGTCAGACTTTATTGAAACTATTAGCAGCTAGGGCTGCTCGATTATGGGAAAAATCATAATCTCGATTATTTGGGTCAATAATTGATATCACGATTATTAAAAACGATTATCCATTTACTTTGAAAACATCCATTTATTGAAAAACAAAATGTATGTTTTTTAACAGTTGATTACCCTGAACTTTAAGCATAATTCAACTGGAAAACCAATACAAATAAATTATCGTTTTATTTCGATTAGGTTGTTTTCATAATCGTTGCAAGCCAAAATCGTAATTGCGATTAGAATACGATGAATTGAGCAGCGCTATTAGCAGTTCATATTCTCTGTTCAACATGCGTTGGGTCCCAGATGATGTTGTTGGACAGGTTATTATGCGGAGTCATTAAGTCTCTGGCAGGGTTGACCAACCATCTTTGAGCAGAAATAAACCTGTTCTAGAAGCTTTGAGGGTAAATATGAAGGAGCAGTGAAGCAGTTCTGTGATGGAAATGTTCACAGGATGAATAAATAGGTCCAGAGGCAACAGAGGCGAAATTGTGTTCATAAGGTCAGAGACTTCCATCAGTGGTTTCAGTAGTCTGACCCTGAAGGAGAAATGTTCCTGCTTCCCTCCACACAAACACAAATGTGATTTTTCTATTGGATTTTGGAACGACGCATAAAAAAGCAACGTTCTACCAATGTTTGGAAATAATACCCTGCTTTATATTGTGTCTAAAGCCCTTCAATCGTGTTTTAATGTCAGAGTTTCTAGATGTTTTTATCGTCATGGTCTACTGTATATGTTCTACTTTTGAATGCTGCTTTCTAGGGATGTAACGATATATCGAATATCGCGATATTGCGGTAAATAAATGTCTCAATACATTTTTTAAAACCTTTATTTAACCAGATGGTCCCATTGAGATCATCAATCTCTTTTTCAAGGGAGACCTGTCCAACATGGCAGCAAGTAGGTTACAACATGACCATAAAACAACAGATAACACAAAAGGACATCGTATTTGCAGGGCTACATGTACACACCTAGAGACATGGACAAGTACCAACAGTATATTTATATCTCTGTCAATAAGCCTCACCTTCTTGGCAACAACTGTATTGTTTTTGAAGTGGTGGAGAGACAATGCACAGTTTGACCCACTGCTGTCACCCATGGCCAAAGCATATCTCTCTGTCCCAGCAACATCAGTACCAAGCAAGAGAGTTGTTTCCACAGCAGGGGATTTTGCAAACGCCCAAACATCCCAGCTTCTACCTGGAAATGTGGACATGCTCATATTCCTAAAGGATAACCTTGATGATGGTGAGTGAGTGAGTGAGTGAGTGAGTGAGTGAGTGAGTGAGTGAGTGAGTGAGTGAGTGAGTGAGTGAGTGAGTGAGTGAGTGAGTGAGTGAGTGAGTGAGTGAGGAGTGAGTGAGTGAGGGAGTGAGTGAGTGAGTGAGTGAGTGAGTGAGTGAGAGTGAGTGAGTGAGTGTTTGAGTGAGTGAGTGAGTGAGTGAGTGAGTGAGTGAGTGAGTAGAGGTGAGTGAGTGAGTGAGTGAGTGAGTGAGTGAGTGAGTGAGTGAGTGAGTGTGTGAGTGAGTGAGTGAGTGAGTGAGTGAGTTGAGTGAGTGAGTGAGTGAGTGGTGAGTGAGTGAGTGAGTGAGTGAGTGAGTGAGGGAGTGAGTGAGATGAGTGAGTGAGTGAGTGAGTGAGTGAGTGAGTGAGTGAGTGAGTGAGTGAGTGAGTGAGTGAGTGAGTGAGTGAGTGAGTTAGAGGTGAGTGAGTGAGTGAGTGAGTGAGTGAGTGAGTGAGTGAGTGAGTGTGTGAGTGAGTGAGTGAGTGAGTGAGTGAGTGAGTGAGTTAGAGTGTGAGTGAGTTAGAGTGTGAGTGAGTGAGTGAGTGAGTGAGTGAGTGAGAGTGAGTGAGTGTGAGTGGTGAGTGAGTGAGTGAGAGTGAGTGAGTGAGTGAGTGAGTGAGTGAGTGAGTGAGTGAGTGAGTGAGTGAGTGAGTGAGTGAGTGAGTGAGGGTGAGTGAGTGAGTGGGGAGTGAGTGAGTGAGTGAGTGAGTTGAGTGAGTGAGTGAGTGAGTGAGTGAGTGAGTGAGAGTGAGTGAGTGAGAGTGAGTGAGTGAGTGAGTGAGTGAGAGTGAGTGAGTGAGTGAGTGTGAGTGAGTGAGTGAGTGAGTGAGTGAGTGTGAGTGAGTGAGTGAGTGAGTGAGTGAGTGAGTGAGTGAGTGAGTGTGAGTGAGTGTGAGTGTGAGTGAGTGAGTGAGTGAGTGAGTGAGTGAGTGAGTGAGTGAGTGTGAGTGAGTGAGTGAGTGAGTGAGTGAGTGAGTGAGTGAGTGAGTGAGTGAGTGAGTGTGAGTGAGTGAGTGAGTGAGTGAGTGAGGAGTGAGTGAGTGAGTGAGTGTGTGAGTGAGTGAGTGAGTGAGTGAGTGAGTGAGTGAGTGAGTGAGTGAGTTAGAGGTGAGTGAGTGAGTGAGTTAGAGGTGAGTGAGTGAGTGAGTGAGTGAGTGAGTGAGTGAGTGAGTGAGTTAGAGGTGAGTGAGTGAGTGAGTGAGTGAGTTAGAGGTGAGTGAGTGAGTGAGTGAGTGAGTGAGTGAGTGAGTGAGTGAGTGAGTTAGAGGTGAGTGAGTGAGTGAGTGAGTGAGTGAGTGAGTGAGTGAGTGAGTGAGTGAGTGAGTGAGTGAGTGAGTGAGTGAGTGAGTGAGTGAGTGAGTGAGTGAGTGAGTGAGTGAGTGAGTGAGTGAGTGAGTGAGTGAGTGAGTTAGAGTTGAGTTACTTGAAAAACTAAAGTGAAACTTGATTTATTCTATTGCAGGGTCTGATTATTATATTGTTGACACTTTAAAATACTACTATCTACTAAAATGCTGTACAAATCAGATTTATTATTTAATAAAGAAACAAAATTAAAGTAAAAAATTACAAAACAAATTCACATTTTTTTCTTTATTTTTCAATATCGCGATAAATATCGTACCGTGAGTTTTTGGTATCGTTACATCCCTACTGCTTTCATTAAAGGTGGGGTAGGTGATTTTGGAGAAACCAGCTCGAGTGCGCTAGAATTTGAAAACACACAGCCGGAGAAAATCTGCCACTTCCTCACAGAGCCCCTCCTCCAACACACACGAACGCGCACATGACCAATGAGGGCACGAGATAAGTTTGTGCCCAGATGGAAGGCTGACAGGCAGGTAGGCCATCCAGTTACTTTAGCCGGCTCAGATGATTGGTCGAGCTTTTTACAGCGCCACTGATGACATTTTTTTATGGATTTGTTGTCAAAGCACTTCATATATTCATTGCTATCGGGATGTTAAGAGCATTCCATGGAATATAACAACAAGTGTATCTCGAGCCGGTTTCTCAAACTTACCTACCCCACCTTTAAGTTCTAGTATTATTTATTTCTACTTTTTAAATTCTACTTGTTCGCCTTGTTGTGTGGTTTTTTCTGCTCCTTCAACGCAAACATATCCCATTTGGACTAAATAAAGTACCTCTTATCTTATCTTGATCACACGTACTTTTCTTCCTGTGTACTCACTTTATCAGTGGAAGTGTTTCTCTTGCTTTCGACCCAAGACTGAATACAAGTTGTTATGGCATTAAAATAAATGCTGGATGAATTCAAACACTTCAATAGATTCCCTTAAAGGTCAGCTTCATTGTTCGGTGAATTCTCCATTTGGTTTATTCAATCATTCTGCTCATGGATGGTTAAAAGCACCGGCCTTGGGTTAATGGTACTTAGTCAAACTGAATACTCTTAAAAATAGTAACTCAAGGCTGAACTTCTTTTTGGACTCAAGTGTCTCTCTTCCCTCTTTGTTGTATTGGGGCCAAAAGTAGAGAGCAATTTGGTTTTCTGCAGATACCAACCCCAAACAAACCAACATGAGACCAATGAGATGAATACACTGACTTAAGTAACACGTTTTAATGACAGATAAAAAGTTCATTTCCATTATGTTTCAGCATGCAGCTCACACTCAGTTGAAACAATGACAATAATTGGTTTTACGTTGTCAACAAGTTCAACAGAGTTGTATCGAGTTAGTTTGAAAACCAAAATATAAAGTTTATTTAACACAACAATTAAGAATTGACCCAAAAAGTAGTCAACACGACATATTTAGGCAGCTCCAAATGAAGTCAGTCATGTGTCATGGAGTTCAATTATATATTTTTAGAGGTATCGGCCATTTTTACGTCTTAAATCTGAAACAAATATTGATTAAAACAGTATAAGTGATGATGTGATCTTGCAGTTTGGCTCGGCTCCATATTGATATTTCATGGTGGGAGTTAGTGCAAGGGTTGCATTTGAGCTCAAAAAATACAATTGTCAGATTTTCTTTACTTGAGAAATCGATCGCCCTCCTGCAGAGAGAGATAGAGTCACGTCCCGAACTCCACCGTGATGGAGCTCCATCACACCAGAACAAATAGATCGCTGCGAGTTCCCAAGGTCAACGCTATAACTTACTGCTGTGTGTGTGTGTGTGTGTGTGTGTGTGTGTGTGTGTGTGTGTGTGTGTGTGTGTGTGTGTGTGTGTGTGTGTGTGTGTGTGTGTGTGTGTGTGTGTGTGTGTGTGTGTGTGTGTGTGTGTGGCCTAGCATAGCATTACTATACTTGTGGGGACCTACATCTGTTTACACAGTCACGTGTGGGGACTGGCCGCCCTTATGGGGACAAATTGGAGGTGCCCATGAGGGGAATCATTAATTTTAGGGTGAAGACTTGGTTAGGTTAAGGGTTAGGGTTAGGCATGTGTTGGTTACGGTTAAGGTTAGGATAAGTCTCCAGGAAATGCATGTAAGTCAATGTAATGTCCCCTGAAGTGATGTATACATGGTTTGTGTGTGTGTGGTCATTCATTTAAGGTACGACATATTCATAATGTACTTCCACTGTTAGTATACAAATAAAAAAGCATCCTTTTATCATTGCATCAAGATATTAATTGTTGTTATTCAAACAGCATCTCCCAAGCTACACTGTATAGCTAAACTTAAACTAAAACTTATTAAGAAAATAAGTTATTTCCAGTAAAAATCTTAGTCCGTATGTTCACTTATCGTGATTCATTTAAGTATGTGTCCCTTGTATGTTATATAGGTCTGAATCTGAGTGTTAATTTGGTTCTCAATGAATGAATATGACATCTTTCCAATGGGTGAAACTCTTCTAGTTACATTCAAAGGATCTTGCACCATTTTCCGTTTTAAGTGAGCGTTGTCTTTTTTTAAACCTCTTAATTTCGACACAGAACACCCTGTCTCTTTCCCCCCTCTTCCCACAGAGCCCTGCCTCTCTGTTTCCTCTCTCTCAGAGTGTGTTTGAGTTTGACAGATTCAGTGTGACATTTTGGTTTTAAACAGATTCCTAAAGGCCACAACTGCTCTGCTTTATTCTTGAGACAACCCTGAACTCTCTGTTTTTAATGCTACGGGATTTTACAGCTCGAGTATCCCCCTTTAACCACTGCTTTTACAGAGGTCATTCAACACAAGGGTGTTATTATACTTCTGCACCTCTTGCACAATCTATGGATTTTCATACTTAATGTTCGACTATATTATCTGTGTTTTTCCCCCTATATCCAAGCTTTACACTATTACCCAACTTGTGATAAATACAGTATCCATCCGTCCATTTGATTTGTTTTGTGTGTTTATGGAAAGCACTTTGAATATCCTTTGTGTCTGAAATATACTATATAGATACCAAAACGTGTATAGTACATTTTTTGCAGTAAGATTCTGTCGCAGGAAAACAACTGACCTGAACTGGTTTTGTTCCGCCTCAACAAACACACTTTCAGCTTTAAAAAGTCTAAAACAGATGACAGGCTGTTAACCGTTGACCTCCATCCTGTTCTAAACATGCCCTTTTCCTCTCTCGTTATGACCCCATTAGCATGAATGAAGGTGACATTGGACCTTTCCTTGCTGAATACTTTATGATAGCATTGACCTTGAAGACTGAATGTAATATTACCGTATGCTGCTTAATATATATATTTAAATAAATAACTTAATTTATAATAACTATAGCCCAGATTTTGCTCAGGAGCTGCTGAAGGTGGCTAATTTGTTAGCGAGAGAGTGCCTGTGGTGGTTGTTTCGCACATCTTATCTTGTATGAGTTGAGGATTTCTCTCTGGTTCCAACAACCAGCTGCACACATGTAGTCTTTCAGGGGCAAAGGTGAAGTAGTGTGACACGTTTGTGAGATGGGTGGGGGTGTGATGGATGGTTTCAGTAAAGTATGAGACCCCAGAGACAGATGTTTGTGTCGAGTTTCCTACCAGCAGTGACGGTGGTTTATTTAAACCAGAACCACAATTGTTCTCCAGCCTTAACCAAGTAGTTTGTGTTTCTAAACCTTACCAAATGTTAACTATAGCTTTGGCAGATGGTTTTATGGCACTGAAGTCCCTTGAGATGTATTTTCCCAGTCCAAAAAAGTCAGAATAGGGTATCGTTAACACATGGTCACGTGCACAATAAGTTACATAGTTAACATTCAGTAAGGGACAAAAGAAGCATGAAAGAGAGAAGCTTGACTATTGGAAGCGTTTACGTTGTTTAGGAGACATTTTAGGAATGTGTTGTTTGAACCCTTGATGCATT
Source organism: Gymnodraco acuticeps (assembly GCF_902827175.1). Taxonomy (NCBI): domain Eukaryota; kingdom Metazoa; phylum Chordata; class Actinopteri; order Perciformes; family Bathydraconidae; genus Gymnodraco; species Gymnodraco acuticeps. The sequence goes on along the minus strand of NW_022990872.1, from coordinate 300,678 downwards.
TTATCTTGAAAAGTATGCAGAGCTCAGGTTGCACAGTACACAAGTGTAATGTTTGCTAAATTGAGAAATCAGCAGGGACTTTTATAGTAACATGAAGAGGGAAACAACAGTGACGGTGGTTTATTTTAACCATAACCACAATTGTTCTGCTGCTGTAACCATGACGTTTTTGTGAAGTTAACCAAATGTTAAATATAGTGCTGGCAGATCAGAAAACAGTCATACAAACATTTTCACAAGGCTCTGGTCTCTTGAGATAGATTTCATATGTTTTGTAATTAAATAATACACAACACACACTGTTTGGGAAGCTTGATGCAATTATTTGTTACTTTAATAAAGGGTTGTTGATAATTTGGCTCTATTTCCAGGTATGAGAAATGCATTGGGATTTGTGACACTTGCTCTTAATCTATTTGATTATAAAATACAAGATCAATAGGAAAAAAGAATACAAATATTTGTATAAACATAAAAAAAATGAAGTTGAATAGTTTAAAAAAATAGATTTATTTGAATTCACAAGTGAAAATGTCCAATTAAGACAAAATCAAATAATGTACATTAAGTAAAATCAAACACAAATAAACTTAAAACAACTTTAAACGTTTGAAAGGGATGACTGCTGATGAAGTAAATCTGAATGCTATTTGAAATGATGAAGACCATGGGTGCGTTTCACTTCTCTTATTTTCCATTTCCTCGCTCCTCGGTCTCGGTCTCACCGGAAGTTGATTTGTCTGCGCCATCTTGAGTAGCGTCCCAGTGGCCTTATTTCTGCCGGAGGATCGAGGAGCGATAACGGAGGAGCTATAATCGAGGAACTACCAGACCATCCTCCGGTGAAATCCTCAGACACTCGCCCCGCCCCCTTACTGTGTACCGCTCACTGATTGGACGATGCAGCGCATGCACTGATCTGGCTGCTGTCAGACGATCAGCTGTGCAGCGTCATCACAAACGGGTCGCTTCACGTGACGCTCCGGAGGAAACGACGTCCCATTGCTCTTAAAACTAGTTTCCCTGCTTCTCGTGGTTTCCTTGCGTCTCTCCATGCTTCCCTGGTGGGAGGGACTAGTCGCAGGGAAACAACGCAAGTGAAGGACGCAAGGACTCAATTTAACCGAAGTGAAACGCACCCCATGAGACTCAGACCTTGTTGTAATACCTCCGACTGGTTTCAAAAGCACTTCAGAAGTTGTTTCTTGAAGAAGGAGCGTTACTCTTCGAACCAGCAGCCGTCCTCTCGACCTCCAGGCGTCCCTCATCCAGAGTTTCTAGAAGACACAAGTTTCCTTTGTCTTGACTTTCCCGTGGCTTCCCCCTCCCGCTGAGTGTGTTTGCTCTCTTAGTTTGACACACAGTGTGTCATGTCTACACACACCGTATCACACCATCAATATCCCCTGCTCATCTGAAAGGAGAGATGAAGTGTGTGAAATATCTGAGAGCTTCTCCACCATTGTTTCATCAGAGCAAATAACTAGCTGGGCTTGCAAAGAAACAAATGAGGTCGCCTCAGGGTTCATGATACACCCCCCCCGCTGCAGAAAAACAGTGTTGGATGTGAAGGTATAAAGGTTTCAATAACCTTTTCTCTTCATCTGTTATTATCCCTTACATCTGGTGGGCTTAGTGAGGCTGATGCAGAAGAATTCCTCCCACTGTTATCTGCTTTCTTTATTTTCCCTTTGTGATGCTTGGCTTGTTTGGACAGTCTAATGCTGTTCATATTCAGAGGGAATGTTACAACTGCGACTCAGAATACAGAGAGAAATATGGATTGTTGCCTCTGTTTGAGTTAAATTAAAACCCAGTCAGATGGAAAATACTCAAAAGCCCAATTTAAAGGATCTGGACTGAGCTAGTGTATGAAGCAAAAAATACATAAAAAAGTACCCAGAGAGAGCACAAAGGTTCCTAATGCTTCTTTTTATTTTACATTTTATTTTATCTGCATTTAAATCAAAACAGGACCTGAAATGCTGTTTTTATACGGTCTGCCATTATAGAGAGGTGCAGGGATGATGTCATGTTGTCCCGAAGGACATTAGACATTAGATTTTGGAATATTGCAGAAAAAAGATCTATGGGAGAAAAAAAATTATGATAATAACACATCTTGTTAAGCAGGATAATATCTACATATCAACACTGCTTAATGGCTATAAAAGAACTACAGCACGGTCACATGACGTCACCACCGCTAAGCTAAAGGCGGCTAATGTTGGGCTAAAGGAACTACAGCTCGGTCACATGACTTCACGTCACCACCGCTAAGCTAAAGGCGGCTAATGTTGGGCTAAAGGAACTACAGCACGGTCACATGACTTCACGTCACCACCGCTAAGTTAAAGGCGGCTAATATTGGGCTATAAAGGAACTACAGCACGGTCACATGACTTCACATCACCACCGCTAAGCTAAAGGTGGCTAATGTTGGGCTATAAAGGAACTACAGCTCGGTCACATGACTTCACGTCACCACCGCTAAGCTAAAGGCGGCTAATATTGGGCTATAAAGGAACTACAGCACGGTCACATGACTTCACGTTACCACCGCTAAGCTAACGGCGGTTAATTTTGGGCTACAAAGGAACTACAGCTCGGTCACATGACTTCACGTCACCACCGCTAAGCTAAAGGTGGCTAATGTTGGGCTATAAAGGAACTACAGCACGGTCACATGACTTCACGTCACCACCGCTAAGCTAAAGGCGGCTAATGTTGGGCTATAAAGGTACTACAGCTCGGTCACATGACTTCACGTCTCCACCGCTAAGCTAAAGGCGGCTAATGTTGGGCTATTAAGGAACTACAGCTCGGTCACATGACTTCACGTCACCACCGCTAAGCTAAAGGCGGCTAATGTTGGGCTATAAAGGAACTACAGCACGGTCACATGACTTCACGTTACCACCGCTAAGCTAACGGCGGTTAATGTTGGGCTACAAAGGAACTACAGCTCGGTCACATGAGTTCACGTCACCACCGCTAAGCTAAAGGCGGCTAATGTTGGGCTATAAAGGAACTACAGCACGGTCACATGACTTCACGTCACCACCGCTAAGCTAACGGCGGCTAATGTTGGGCTATAAAGGAACTACAGCTCGGTCACATGACTTCGCGTCACCACCGCTAAGCTAAAGGCGGCTAATATTGGGCTATAAAGGAACTACAGCACGGTCACATGACTTCACGTTACCACCGCTAAGCTAACGGCGGCTAATGTTGGACTATAAAGGAACTACAGCTCGGTCACATGACTTCGCGTCACCACCGCTAAGCTAAAGGCGGCTAATGTTGGGCTATAAAGGAACTACAGCACGGTCACATGACTTCACGTCACCACCGGACTCATAACCGAATCACTCTTAGCTTTCTTAGTTTTTCCTCCCTTTCAAAAAGTGAAAAGTCTCCATAGGATGGTTTCTAAACTGATGACATTTGTTGTAATCATCCTTTGGCAGCTATGAATATCAATATTAGATTAGTGCTAATCTGGAAAGTATTTGTTTTTGCCCTGGACCAAACTCATGTATGGACAGATGGACCACATTGGCACCCTTTGCACCTGCAGATAAACACTGTGTTTTGGACTTTTCCAGATTAGTACCTTTCTGTCAGTGAGCCATTCTCCCTCATGTTCTCCTGAATCCTAATATCCCATCCGAATGTTTAGCCTCATATGAGAACTCCTAGATCCCAGTACTATTTCCGTTGAAGTTCCAATTTCCCAGCTTTGCGGTTTACAATTCTTCACCATCTCGCCACTGGGGAGGGTTTCTTTGGTACAATCTAAAATAAACCTGATGCTTCAACACTGGACCTTTGCTATGCTGTGGCTTGGTGGAAATGTCCTGAAGTTGTTCTTGCTAAAACAAATATACATTGTCTGTTGCCAGTGCTGTCTTATAGAAAGGTTTCTTCGTAGATTTAAATCTGAAAACAATTGCAGAAACACCAAATTCTTGAGGTTGGCTCTGCATCCAATGATAAAATATGTCTGTAAACTTACAATCTGCCTTTCTTTTCCCTCCTTCCTTATCTCTGCTTCCTGCTGATTTCCAAACATCCTTGTGTTTCATCACCTCTCCACACACTTAAAGGTAAGCATCTAGTCTATTCTAAGCATGTGCGTTACCGGATATTAACTGGAAATGTCAATAATATAATTTGTTTTGATCCTTTTTGGAAGTAAGTGCTTTACTTTAATCATTACACCGCTTTGAAGAAATCCACATTGATTTGTTAAAGTGGAGTCACATCAAAAGTGTTGGAACATGATTCACTTTCCCTCGAAAAGGCCAAAAACAGAGCGCCAGGACTCGTGGGCATTGGGTCTTTCACTTCAGACGAGCAGCTAGCGAACTCGACATGAAACCCCCGGACGGAGCTCTTGTTTTTGAGGCAGATCCCTTATTAAGAAGTGAAACATTCCTAAATGAATTCTGGGAAGGTTTGAAGTTAATCTACCAAACCCTAAGGACCCTCCACAGCTATTAGGACTCAGCCATCGACCTTTGAAAACAATCAAAGCTGCTCTTCTGCTCGTCTTGCTGTTGCATTGGTGTTTTTTTTGTTCCCGCTAAACTGCAGAGATTAATCTATCCTTCTGATGCTTTTTATATTTGCTCTTTTGAAGATAACGACTTATTTAATGTGCACGCCATTCAATTAGAACATCTGAATATGTTACAGCCACATCAGAGTCAGTGAACACGACTCGGCGTCCTCCAAAGCACAAAGTCACAGTCTCCTCGCTGCTCTTTTTGGTTTGTCATTCTTCATAGAGCTCTACATCTGTCACACATCATGGCGCGAGACCAAAGAGAAAATCCTTTCTTTTGTTTCTTGCTCTGAATGGAGCTGAATGTTAAATGAATTTGGAGATACTGAATGGGGAGCAACATATGTGAACGCCTAAATCAGGTTTTTTTTCAAGATAACACTTTATCCTTAGCACCGACCACATCTCCATAACTGTGCAATTTGCGTTGGAGGACAGGAAGTCGTAAACAAAATTACTCAAGCATTTAACTTCCTCTGCTATGTGCAACACAAAGTAACTACACACCGTTCGTCTCTGTCCTTCAGTCCAATTTCAGAAGTATTTCCGCTCCTGTTGGATCGGACATTTTAGAAAAACAATGCTGATACAATTAGACAGACGCAGAAACACAACGAGAGAAAAAGGAATATTCTCAGTGTGTTATCTCCCGAGAGCCTGGGTTTAATCTCCTTTTGTTTTTTGCTGGCATTGTTTTCCCGTGTGTCCATCACTCTTTCCTACTCACAGTTTATCTCCAATTCAAGGAAATGTACACACAAACACCTGAGGATGTTAGGAATGGGGAGGGCATTGGCAATAAAGACAAACAAAAACGCTTTTTTAGCCCAGAGAATATTCCAAGAGCCTTCAATACAAAGCTGCGTATTGATTTTGTGAAGGGCTAGCAATGTGGTAGCGATTCACAACGCTGGCACACGACGCTGCATTCTTCCTTTGCCGAATCATAAACATGTCATTCATGTCAGCTTTCAGGTTATACTGGCATGATATCAGTGAAGGCAGCAGCCTGCTTCTGAACTGAGGTGTAGCTCCAGAAAAAACCCAGGACAGACCCGAGAGAAGGGGGCTACTGGGACTACCTATTAAGGACAAGAAAATACATCCTGAAAGAATTGTGGCAGAGTTAATCTCCCCAACCTGCGCGCTGTACGGCTACCTCGAGGCTTCAGGCACAGGCAGAATGGTTTCCCTGAAATCGATCAGAGCTGCTGTGTTGCATTGGAAAGTCCAAAGTTAGAAATCACATTCCAGTTATTGCTCTCCGTTGTTCCTTTTGGACATTTCTTCTGCACAATCCTCAGAGGTCTTCGGTTTGCATTTAAGATTCTGGTTTAGTCTGTTGTAAATGTGACAAACACCGTGCTTGATTGGTAATACAGTTCTACGATATTGAGGATCTTTTAGAAAGTTCTTACCATTAATGCATGGTCGAACATGGTCTGAATTGCCTATGTACTGTGTTTTCAGGTGACAATGCATTGCTTTTTCCTGTTAAAGTGGACTCCAGTTGTTTATTTTTTGAGAGACGGCCATGTATTTTGATTCCAGAGCTTGTTCCTTCTTGACCTTGTCTTTGTTTACTTTATTAAATCAATTCAAAGTCTGCATTTTAGTGGTATTGGTTGGTGTGAGCACAGTTTTAAGGCCCGGACACACCAAGCTGACACCAAACAACTGACACAGACGGACCCCCGACTGTTGTGTCGACTCAGGTCTTGGCCATGTGTCGCACTGGAACACACCGCAAAGACTTCAGCCGACGGCCAAGAAGCACGTACGAACTGCGCAAGCGTGAGTGGCAATAACTCTCCTTACCAGCAGGCGGCGGTAGTGTGTATTTGTCATTCAAAAGAGTCAACAACCGGAAGACAGACTGTGTGATAACCGAGAGAAGAAGAACAGACTGCGTGATATAAACAAACAACAAATAGCATGTGCGTTCCATTTTCACTCTACAGCGAGAAGCTCAAGGGGCTTTCCCGAACCTGAGTCGAGAGCTGGAGTTCAATGGAATCTCAGATTTGCCGTCTTAATAGTTTGTTTGGGTCCCTCACTTCCGTTTCGCTTCTCATGCACTGATTCGCTAGCTGAACAGCCAATCAGAGTGATTTATTTTGCCGACAGCCTTTCGGCCGAAAAGGTGTCGAAGGCACGACGGTGCGGGACACACCGATGTGAGTAGGGCGTGTCGACGCTCATCGTCGGCCTGACGCCAATTGACGTCCAAAATCGGCTTGGTGTGTCCGGGCCTTTAAATGCTGTTCCTCTAAGCAGCAGTGTGAGGCGCAGCCAACAAGGCTGTAAAATGCTCATTCCCTCCACCTACCTGTGTGAGTGCGGGTTTTCCACATTGACTTTGATCAAAAGCAAGTGCCGGTCAAGGCTGCAGCCAGAGGATGATCTGCGTTTATTCCTGTGTGCATCAAAGACGCAGACTCATTGTTCCCACTAAAGTAGGGGTGAGTGTAATAAGGAGGCAAAGTTGACGTTCAGTTCGTTGCCGGAAGCATTTAAGGATTTATCCACCATGTTGAAAATGTTAAAAATGTTTAAAAAATGTGTGTTGAGAACACGGCGTGCGAAAATATACGGGTCGTGCTGCAGCTAGATTTGCCTGTCCTCTGTAAGAAGGTGTCGGCGACTGACATGCAAGGAAGAACGGCTGTCCACAGGCTGTTCCAACTTTAACAACTTTATTAACTTCATGGGTAGTGAATTGAACATGCAATTGTAATTGGGTGTGTGGTATATTTTCATGCACGCACATGCATGTTCCACAACACACAAACTCAACAACACTCAATTGTCCGATAGCTATCGTGTCCTTGCGATCTTGTTATAACAACAAGTGCACGTTACTGATGCAATATGGTTGAGACCATTCAGGCTTATTCTAGAGGGGTGCAAGGAATAGTCCAAGTAGTGGGGGAGTTGTATACAATATGTTTAAAACATAAATATAAAAAGGTTTAAAAAAGTTATTGTTTAATGTTTTAAGGAGGTGACGCTACTCAGCCAATCAAATGGGTGCAGTCAGTGAGTCAGCACGATAGATTCAAACACAGAGGCGAGACAAGAGGAGAGAAACAGTCAGTCATTTCAAATGGTGGAAGGTAGACAGTGAAAACAGAGCATTTAATGACATTATGTCTTACTGGACCTCTTTGAAATGCAATTGAATGCCCCTGCATTATAGCAACAACAATAATAATAATAATAATAGCAATAATAATTGGGAGGGGAGGCTCACCTTCCCACACTTTGAAAACCCCTGCTCTAAAGGACTACTTCATCACGACTCAAGAAATATGGAGGATTGCAAGACTCCAATTTCTATATAGCACTTTAAGGGCTTCATTAAAGTCTTTTCAGCCATATCTGCTTCATTAAAAGTTATCAGTCTCACCCGTTGCTTGTTTACTCGAGCCCTGCTTCCAATACTTTAACCAAATGAACACATTTTGGTTCCACTAACTGACAAATATAGTATACTTAAGCCCAAATATGGGTTTCCAAATGCCTGAAACAAGCTTGTGATAAGATGAAAGCTCACTTTATTATATGAGCTAATCTCACCGGGATACAGGCTCGGGGCTGTTAGCGGTGAAGCTCTTTGAACGTTTGTGTAGCGCACTGACAGACTGACAGGGTGACTAATGCTGCTGGGCGCAGGTAAAAATACCCGTGCTATTCTCCGGCTCGGTGATGGATGTGGCCCAGATGTTTCCCCTGCATTTCTGTTTGAAAACAACAGCAGTTTGTGGCGCAGCTAAATCACTGCGTCAATGTGACACAGCATTCAGCCTGAAATGGTCATCTCGTTCTGGAGGAAGCAACATAAAGACCTCTCTCCTTTCCTTTCCTCTATGACTCTTTTATTACCGACTTTTTATTCCTTTTTTAAGCCATTTTCAAAAGACGTCACAAAGCTACAGATTACAAATGTACACACAAGAGATTATACTTCAAATAACCCGCACCTCTCTTGCTATTCCACAAATGTTCTATATAATGTTTGTTTGTAATCCCTAACTCTTTTTAACATTTGATAATTGTGTTAAGTTGGCAATGAGACCTTATCCTAATCATCTTGCCACAAAACAAAGTATATATAGGAATCATCAAACTCCAATAATTCCTGTCAGTGTTTACTTCCTGTCTTCTTCTGCTGTTCTCGTTAGTGTTTACTTCCTGTCTGTCTTCTGCTGTTCTCGTTAGTGTTTACTTCCTGTCTGTCTTCTGCTGTTCTCGTTAGTGTTTACTTCCTGTCTGTCTTCTTCTGCTGTTCCCTTTAGGGTTTACTTCCTGTCTATCTTCTTCTGCTGTTCTCTTTAGTGTTTACTTCCTGTCTATCTTCTTCTGCTGTTCCCTTTAGGGTTTACTTCCTGTCTGTATTCTTCTGCTGTTCTCGTTAGGGTTTACTTCCTGTCCGTCTTCTGCTGTTCTCGTTAGTGTTTACTTCCTGTCTGTCTTCTGCTGTTCTCGTTAGTGTTTACTTCCTGTCTGTCTTCTTCTGCTGTTCTCGTTAGTGTACTTCCTGTCTGTCTTCTGCTGTTCCCTTTCGTGTTTACTTCCTGTCTGTCTTCTTCTGATGTTCTCGTTAGTGTTTACTTCCTGTCTATCTTCTTCTGCTGTTCCCTTTAGTGTTTACTTCCTGTCTGTCTTCTGCTGTTCTCGTTAGTGTTTACTTCCTGTCTGTCTTCTTCTGATGTTCTCGTTAGTGTGTACTTCCTGTCTGTCTTCTTCTGCTGTTCCCTTTCGTGTTTACTTCCTGTCTGCCTTCCTTCTTCTTCTTCTTCTTTCTGTCTCTGTTAGTTTCTTTACCAGCGACAGTCTAGCCATCATGAAATCAATGTTTGGTGCTAAAAAACTAAAATATTGAAAAAGTAAAAAAGTGTTTTTCTCAAGGATGAAAACAAATGTTTGTTGACCAGAGCTGAGGTAACATTCACCGGACTTATTTGTCTTGTTGCCAGCCGATGCTCAGCAGGCTTGTGGATCGGTGTCATGGTAGCAGGCAGTGAATACTGACCAGTGAATACTGACGATGATGGCAAATACTGCCGTCTGCAGCTCAGCCAGACAGAGACAAGTGGCTGTCATCACCAGCTGACACTTGGCCATTTCTCTGAGAGCCAGCCAAACTGCAGACACCATTAAGGACATCCTATGCCTGTGCTTCAGTCTCATCCTGACGCTTCCTGTCTGACTTCTCACTTCAATTCCCTTTTCATATTTTCTTTCCATTTCTTACACAATACAATACAAAGGGGCTTTATTGGCATGACCACATTTTAAATAGTATTGCCAAAGCATTCAACACAAGGCGTTATATCAAAGACAAAAAGAAACACTTAACATATTTACAAATAAAATACACACAAGTATTACAGTTTGGTTTTCTTACTCCTAACCAGTGTTGGGAGTAACGCGGTACAAGTAACGCGTTACTGTAACGCCGTTATTTTTGGCAGTAACTAGTACTCTAACGCATTACTTTTTAAATTCAGTAACTCAGTTGCCGTTACTACATGGTGCGTTACTCTGTTAGTTTTTTTATATAGTCAACAGCCAGGCGAACAGAGATGAGAACTGTACTTAAGTACAGTACTTGAGTAAATGTACTTAGATACTTCCTGTGTCACATGCGGAGACGGGCTGTGGGCGTGTTTGTGTTGTTTACTAACAAGACTATCATGGCGGCGGCGGAGCTCAAGTCTAGTTTCTCCACCTGGAGATATTCTCACTATTTCACTTTTGTCGAGCACAAAGAAAAGAACGTTTTAGTTAAATGTAAGTTGTGTCTTGGCGGGTCAAAGATCCTATCTACTGCCCAAACCAGTCATTCAAATCTCTTAAAACATCTGCAGAAACAACATGCTGGGACGAAGCTAGTAGCTAAGACCACAGAGACTCAGCCGACGCCACTCCACCTCCACCTAAGCAACAGCGGCTGGATTTTAACCGAGGGACTGCTAGCCAGGGAAAAGTCGATAAAGCCATTGCACGGTATGTTGTAGAACACATGCAGGCTATTGCTACAGTGGAGTCACCCGCTTTCAGGGAGCTAGTTAGCATGATAGCATGTCCGGGCGGCACACGGCATATGGGACGGAAAACTTTTTCCAACTACCTGGAGAAAGAATATACAAAAATGGAAAGCCAGCTAATATCGATGCAATCCAGATTGCATATAATGCATGTCAAGTTGATCAACAGATTGTATTATTCTCCAATGCAATAACAGTACTGAAATGAAGGCTATGAGGGCATTAATGGGAGCCATTGTTTCAAGTAACGAAAACGTTACTTTTCATAGTAACGCATTACTTTTGGGTGTAAGTGACTGAGTTACTTTTGACATGAAGTAACTAGTAATGGTAACTAGTTACTGGTTTTCAGTAACTAGCACAACACTGCTCCTGACGCAACATAGAAAGTATACATCGTTGCTTTTTATCTCTGGTTCGTTTCATGTTAACACTGACTTGTGAGATCAGTCGAGCAGTGAGACAGGAAGTCCCAGGGTTCAAACTGTAATGTGTCGAGAACACCACGCCAAGCAAGGTCAATACAACAGGAGACAAGCAGAGACACGGTGCAAATGCAGCAGTGCATTAACAGCAGCCACTTCCCATCCCTCTGATGGAGCCATTGACCTGTTCTGAAGGCAGATGGAGGCAAAATGACGGCAGTAAATTATAGTGGGATGCTTTTAATTTGCTGTTCTCTGTTGGAAAACAGCTCAGATTTGTTTCTGCTGGCACTAAGCAAAGTATTGTTTAAAAAGATGAGATGGAGGAGAATAACTTTTAATTATTGTAGCTTTTAAAGACTTTTGGCCTGACCAGACATCTGTAACCTTTACAATGCTAAGCAAAGATTAATGTCTACATTTAAGGGGATTTGTAACTTGATTAAACTGAATAAACCCTCTTACAATTCACATACTCAATATTTCTCACTCAATAGTATATGAAAATATTTCAAAATGCAAGACGGCAGCTGTAATTTATGGTAAATGTCAAGCTATTGGCCCTGCAGGAAAATTAGAAAATTATACAAAACATGCCTATCGCATGGGGCTGCATAGTAATAATTCAATCATTACGCAATTAGGATTTCACTCAGTCAGTGTGACACATCTCAGCCTAATCCAGGACAATGTGGACGGACATTGACATGGTTTGCAGAATAAAACACATTTATAATGCTTTTAATTAACATTACATAATGGTAAGGTAATTGTAAATACTCCTGCTACAAGACCAATCATATTTAATCGTATATATATTGTATTCTGGTAGGATAAAGTAAATAAATCCTCCATTCAGAGCGAAGTAAAGCGCTGTTCTTATCTTATGTGTCATGCTATAATGCAATCTGACATCGACAATCAGGACATGTTTTGCAGAATAAAACACATTTATTATGCTTTTAATTAACATTACATAATGGTAAGGTAATTGTAAATACTCCTGCTACAAGACCAATCATATTTAATGATATATATATATTGTATTCTGGGAGGATAAAGTCAATAAATCCTCCATTCAGAGTGAACAAGATTCCTGCAAAGTAAAGCGCTGTTCTTATCTTATGTGTCATGCTATAATGCAATCTGACATCGACAATGAGGATATATTATCAAACAAAGGGCGTGCCGTGTAGGTGATAGCAGCGTTCAAGTCGCCGTGATTATGTCCCTTTCTGATGAGATTACACATGTTGTGTCATGCTGAAGCTTTACCTTCACTCACAGCCAAGTCTGCACACATGTATGAAGCAAAGACGTGCTTATCTTCCTCATATGTTGGAATTTTTTTTACGATTTCCCAAGCTATCTAAGGCTTCTATATGTTTGACTTTGCTGCTTTAACTATGTCTTGTTGCTCCCAGACAAAAAAAGCAAAGGAAAATATCAATAATTTTGGTTTTATTAACTTTCTTAGCGAGCGATTGAAAACTCTCACTAACTATAAAGCTACCTTTAGCTTAGCACAGATACCAGGGAGTCCAAATCTTTCTGAGGTAACACAATATGCCTGAGACCAGCTATAAAGCATACAAAAAAACATGCGGCACAGGGGTTAAAAGCCCCAAATTGCTCTCCAATTGGTATACAAGTATATGCAAGTTTGGTTATGTGTCAGCTTAATGACATGAAATAATAATCTTATACCTTTGATACATCTGTTAAAAAATGTCGAAAATATACCGTCAATACCAGATATTAGGAAATTGATGAAGAATGGTATAAGTGTCCTTTCTTATAATGACATGCTTCAATTGGCTGTCTCCACCTGCCACATGTTAAAGTGAAGCACTACTCATTGCAACCGACCGGAGATACAGGTGTTTCCATAGCAACAGCAGTGCAGGAAGCAGGCTGGGGTGCCTCGCGGCTGTAGTGTGTGCAGACGAGTGCAAAATGTGGGCGTTTGAAAGTATTAGTTAGAAAGAATGGAGACATGGAAAGAAAGAGAAATACAAAACAAAGACACATCAATGCATAATCAAACAAATGTCATTTAATAATGGAGCAAAACTAGTCGTTACCATTAGCTATTCTGATTTGCTAGTCTTGAGCTCAATGGTTTTCTGAATGTGTATTTGGTTGTTAACTTTAAATAAGGTCTGTGGTTAACACAAACTGAATAAATGTAAATGTTTTTGTATACAGATATACAATATACTGTGTAGCCCATTGGTGAATTTAAAGAGCCATATTTTGATCATGTGGTGTTCCCTCTCCTGTAGTGTGTTCTATAGGTTTTAGTGCCTGTACATGGTCTGCAAAGGCTAAAATCCCCTTGTTTCCTCCAGAGGGAGTTTCTCTCCCACACTACCCCTCCTCTTCCCGAATATGCTTCAATTGGACTCATTGCTTTACTTCTGGAAAATGGTGACATCACTATGTAACACTCGCACTTCTATTGGCAAGCGTCATCTCACCCAACATTAGCCGCTTTTAGCTTAGCGGTGGTGACGTGAAGTCATGTGACCGTACTGTAGTTAATTTATAGCCCAACATTAGCCTCCTTTAGCTTAGCGGTGGTGACGTGAAGTCATGTGACCGTGCTGTAGTTCCTTTATAGCCCAACATTAGCCACCTTTAGCTTAGCGGTGGTGACGTGAAGTAATGTGACCGTGCTGTAGTTCCTTTATAGCCCAACATTAGCCACCTTTAGCTTAGCGGTGGTGACGTGAAGTCATGTGACCGTGCTTTAGTTCCTTTATAGCCCAACATTAGACTCCTTTAGCTTAGCGGTGGTGACGTGAAGTCATGTGACCGTGCTTTAGTTCCTTTATAGCCCAACATTAGCCACCTTTAGCTTAGCGGTGGTGACGTGAAGTCATGTGACCGTGCTTTAGTTCCTTTATAGCCCAACATTAGCCACCTTTAGCTTAGCGGTGGTGACGTGAAGTAATGTGACCGTGCTGTAGTTCCTTTAGAGCCCAACATTAGCCACCTTTAGCTTAGCGGTGGTGACGTGAAGTCATGTGACCGTGCTTTAGTTCCTTTATAGCCCAACATTAGCCTCCTTTAGCTTAGCGGTGGTGACGTGAAGTCATGTGACCGTGCTGTAGTTCCTTTATAGCCCAACATTAGCCACCTTTAGCTTAGCGGTGGTGACGTGAAGTCATGTGACCGTGATGAAGTTAGGTTATGGCCAAATGTTCTTCTGGAGTTTGCATTTACACTTCAAAAATTATGAAAGTGGTGTTAATTTCTGGAGATGATGTTGCTGATGTGTCTGCCACAGATTTTAGTGTCTGTATATTCTAAAATCCTATGGAAAATCCCATTGATTGTTATTGACAGAACCAGAGAGATGCTACCTTCAGGGTCAGACTACAACAATACGTCATCACTGCACCACTCTATACTGGGGGGGAAATGAAAACAAGTGACGTGACAGGAAGTTGTCTCTAGCCGTATGATAGTGTTTGGCTTACTCTGAGCTCTATGCCTTGTAGACATGTTGCTCTCAGTCTCCTTACTTTGTTTGTAAGGCTTTTTTTCTGTCATTTTGTTTGTCTCCATGTAACTGGTGATGACAATACTGCCAGGATTATCCTGAACTACATGTGGTGTTAATCACCTTAGCAAACAGGCAGTGTGTGTGGAAAGCAGTGTGTACTCGCTGAGACAATCCTTCTCCTGAAAACGCTGTTGAAGCATACAAGGAATTAGCAGAGGGTGACAACATCATTATGGATAGCAGCTTTATATCGTAACGGTTATACTGCAGCTGGTAAATACCACCCCGGTTATAATTGAACAAGAGACATTATTCTCTAGTTATGTCCATGTTGTTTGTTTTTCTTTATTTATTCCTCCAATTACCATGGGTGACGAATAAAGCCGCTGAAGCATAATAAATGTGGGTGCTTCCACAAAGACAGAAGGGCTTGATGAGTAAGAACATGAAGGGAATTATAAGGCTTCCCTTTCACTAGATCTCAACCCTGAAAGGGACGTTTTTAAATGACGTGTTAGACTTTTATCTTCATCCAGCATTGTTTAAAAACAATTAAGGGAATTTCTATTGGAAACAATATGTTTATCCCTTCAGTTTGCATCAGGGAATCAATGCTAATTAGCTTGTAAGGTAGCTAAGAGACTTCCTGTTCCTTTCCCATCCATCTGTATATTGAAATAGAGATAAACAGCTTTGTCAGGTTCTTACAATAACCCAGGTTGTGAATTATAGTACAGTATGGCAGGAGTCATCTTCAAATCAAATCAAATCAAGTTTTATTTATATAGCACATTTATAAACGATTTTTGGTCTAGCCAAAGTGCTGTACATAAAATAAAAATAGCCTACAGTAGAGACACTTTACAGCAAATACAACAGCACAGATTGTTCAGAATATCAGTATGACAATACGACACCCTCTGTCCTTAGACCCTCTGTCCTTAGACCCTCACATCGTACAAGGAAACACTTCCAGAGAAACCCACAGTTTAAAGGGAACATGGGAGAAACCTCAGGGAGAGCAACAGAGGAGGGATCCCTCTCCCAGGACGGACAGACGTGCAATAGATGCCGTGTGTAAATCAAAGAGATAATACATTTTACAGCATATAGACCGAATGTTAGGAAATGCATGTGTCTGTAATAAGAAGATGAATCCACGAGGATGTCAGCTACAATCCTGTGGAAGCCATCAGGGAAGCAGCATGACGAGACCCAAGGCAGGACCGCAGAGACAGGTTCAGCCACGACCCGAAGTCCACGACTTAATCCAGAACTCAGGATAGAGGATCCAAGACACAGGCCTACAGCAAGAGGATCAGCCTCGACTCCGGATCCCGGCGTAGATATAGATACAAAACAAGAAAAAAGATTTGGCTGGGTTAATCCGAACAAGAGAATACACAGACACAGACAGAGAGGGAAAAGGTCATTGGATAAAAGTTATTCTTGATAACCCTCTAGAAAGATCTCGTGAACTTCCCCACTCAATCTATCAAGACCCGAGCAGTTCTATTAGATATAGATAAGAAACAGAGAGAGGGAGCACAACAACCTTGGAATCTTGGAAAGGCACTTTTCATGTAACCAGTGGCGGTTCTAGACCAATTTGACTGGGGGGGCCACTGGGGGGCCAGTTATTTTCTGAGGGGGGCACAATAAATGCAGGACGAAAAAGAGAACTAGACAGTATGAAGTAATTGCGCATAAGAAAACAATGCAATACAGTTATTGGTATTTGTTTCAGTACACTTATTTATTTCAGATAGATCTTATAGTTATTACTGTTAGCTTCAGCTTAGGTTATAGTGCAATGTTTGCACTAACACCATATTTATATAAAAATAAAGGCAATGAAGTTACATCTCTACTTTACATAAGGGTGTCTGCACAATCTCACATTACAGCAACAAAATCCTGCGGTTTTTGGCAAACCGAGTACCAGAAAATATACATTTAAAAAAAACAAAAAAAAAACGTTTCATTGTTAGGGGGGTCAGAGGTCAGTGTTAGGGGGCACTGGCCCCCCCTAGAACCGCCCCTGCATGTAACATAAGTATGAGGACATTTTAGAAATTCCATCAGACAATGTGAACTGGTTCCTTTTACTTGAATATTTAGATGTGTGATGGAAAACAACTGTAAAACATAACAAGTCCCTTTTCCACCTCCAGCATATCCAGTGTTTTCTTCTTCTTTTGTCATCATGTATCAAGATGATTAAGAAAAAACTCAAGATCAATCCCAATATACACACATCCATGAACACGGTAACACAGTAGATGCAATTGGAATGGCATATCCTAGTGCGGTCCAAAACTAAATATTACCCAGTAAGAAATGGTTTCTTGTTTGTGCAGTTCCTCCAGCTTCTCTTTAAAACAATGCAAAGCCTATATGTGAAATGTGTTTGGCAGCAGCAGGGAGGCAGGAGCTGTTGAGGCACGTTCCCCCCCCCCCCAGTGAGAGGGATGAGAGAGATTCTTCTTGACATCAGATGATATCTCCCCCAGCGCGGTGGATTTACAGCAGGGATGCTCTCAGAGCGGCAGAGATTAGATGGCCCACCAGCAGATAGGAAACACTGATAAGTAAAGTAAGGCTCTAGTTTTTAGCTGCTGCAATGCATTATTAAGGCTTTCCCAGAATGCATGGCTGGATCAAAAGTGACAGTGATAACATTGTTTATAGAGGAGTGTGCAATTTCCTGCAGGAAGCACATTTGAAACTGTAATCATGTTTTTGGTACATGGGGATTTTAGAGGTGCTGCTTCTTGGATAGTTGTAGTGAGTCTATGCACGTGTTTAAGGTAGCAGAAGCGTGCTGAAGCTCACATGGAAATGTTACGTCATTAAAAAAGACAAAGCCTTACTCAGCGTGACTGCAGGTGGGCGGTAGTGTATCCCAATCGGAAGGCTGTGGGGTCAAACTAAACCCCTACAGTCAACATGTCGATATATCTTTGGGTAAGACACTTTACCCCAATGTGCATCCGATGGCATGGTGTGTGAATGTTACCTCTGTTTGAAAGTATGTGAATGAGTGCATGCTGTCTTGTATCCAAAGTGCTTTGAGGAGTAGTAAAGACTTGATCAATTGAGTCCATTAACTATTAAATGTGTAAGGCAAGGCAAGTTTATTTATATAGCACCTTTCAACACAAGGCAATTCAAGGTGCTTTACAACAAGTATGCCATAGATTCCTCTTTATTCGAAGTGCAGTGTAACTCCAGGCAACTTTACCAATACAGTACGGATACTCGTGGAACAACTTCACCAGTAATGTAATGTCACGAACAAGCACACTGTTTTGAAAGAAAGACAAGATTCATAGACGTCCCATCGTGGCTTATGTGTCCTTCTTCTTGCTATTTCAGTCATATACCAAAACGTTACTTTGTTGATCAGGGTTCCACAGTTTTCTTAAGAACTCACACATTAACACAACCAATGGCTGTTTTACAGAATGGAGTGATAAGGGCACAATCTCTTCCTTGCTTTCTGTTCAAACATTTTATCTAAGCAGCCACTGGTCATGACATTTAGTTTGGATATTCCCGAGGACGTTTGTGGAAACTCTGAGAGCTTTCCCTGCCATTGAATGTTTATCCTAGGTGCCCCCACTTTTCTACCAACGTCTTCTTCTGTGTCCCCTTATCTGCACGGACCTTCCCACTCGTTTAACCTTTCCATCCTGAGCCTTTCAGTATTTTAGTAATGAGCATGAATATACCAAAGTGAGGAACTATGAACATTTCAAGGCCAGAAAAACACGGTTAATGGAAGCTGCTTAAATGGTGGTTTGCTGCCATGGAAATAAAGCCCTAAGTCTCAATCCACCATGCCATGAAATATCCCTTTGTGCAGAATGCATGACTTTTAATCTTTTAATTGAGCTATGGCTTTAACAATTACTTTCTCATTCCTTTACGGTTTATATTTTAAGAACATTCTTTATTTAAGTGGTGCATTGGATGCTACCATCTTCACTCCCACATTTACGTTTTTGACTATTGAAAAGTAAATATAAAATGTGGTGAAGCGCAACGATACTCCATTTTGTAGTAAGGTACCCTCGGGTCTTTTTTTAAATTACATCAGTATAATTGACTATCAGAAAATAGCTTCATCCTTAATAGCTTCACCAAGCACTTTTAGAAAAGCGGTGATGTGAATATGAAGGCAGAGTTAAATAAATCATTATGGTAAGAAAATGATTTTAGGCAGGTGTCTCTTTCTCCCCGGTGATAAAACTGACCCAAACCATCAAACTGAATGTGTGTCTGGTGTTGAATTAAGTTCATTTAGATGCAGAGCCAATGGGACGTGGTTTCTTTTGGCATTCTGGGCTGCTTTGAGCAATAAATCAGAGTGAAGAGGCCGATGTTCTAAAGGCAGCAGGGTTAACTGCTGGCGTGCGACTGGTCTTAAGGCCAGCGCTGCTTAGAGAGGAGACACATTTGACATCTATTTATCAGGTATCCACTGAGCAGCCTTTTAGTGATTTGAGTGGGTGTAAAATTAACCAAAAGAAACAATTCCACCCACCCTCACATCCACCGCTGTGTATCAGTGTGTGATGTTCAGTGCTTTCAAAGAGCCATTTTCTGATGAAGAGTTGTAATTTTCTCAGTGTGCTTCATCTTTACAAACCCCAGTTACTGCTTTCACAGCATGTCTGACGCTAAGCTCCGAGAGAAATATATTACTTTTTACTGCACCGCATGTATTTGGCATCTTAAAATAATAGTTACCTTATTTCGATTTTTACAAACTAAACATATTAAATATTATGTTCTCAATAGAGAACCGCAGTGACGCGTCCTAAAGCCCGGAGGTAAACTCCTTCCGGTTCCTTCGTCAACAACGCAATGCAATCTCTCCATAGGGTTTAGGAAAATAGCTGGAAATCAGGTCTGTGGTTGAAACACATTTAAGAGACGGATCACGTTTTGTTCAGCCGGATAATCTCCACATGTCTATCCTACTTTTATCATTTTCTAATCATAAATCTAGTCGCTAGAAGCAAAATGCTAACGTTATGCTATAAAGGAACTACAGCAGGGTCGCTGCGTCAACGTCACGCCGACTTCAGATCCATATTCAAAACTACAGATTCTAAATGGTTCAAGTTGAAGCGTTTGTTTGAACAGTCTGCAGGAGGCAGGGACTTGCTTTCAAGCAGAACAGAAACTAACTTAGAGGAGTGTTTTACGTGTTCGGCGTAATGACGTACAACGATCTCTACGACTTCTGTAGTCCTATTCAGCCACTTGGTAACAACGATCCTTTTTTCAGACACGTCAACTCTTCAGAAATCACCAGTGGGGTCACTGCTGATGGATTTCATGTCGTAGAACAAAACGTGATCCATCTCTTCAATGTGTCTCAACCACAGACCTGATTTCCAGATATTCTCCTAAACCCTTTGGAGAGATCCCATTGCTTTTTATCGAAGGAACCGGACGTGGTAAAAAACTTACTTCCGGGTTTTAGGACGCGTCACTGCGGTTCTCAATTAGATTAAACTAGCTATGATATTTAAATACTCATGAAACAATTAGTGGATTGTGTGTAATGTATTTGAGACAATTATCTACATTTTCTAAATATTTTTTTGTGTAAAAACACGTCATAACCCCAGCTTCTCAAAGATGTACTTCTCTTTCCTTTATTTAAATGTTTTAATGATTAAATTGTTTGCTGAAATAGGACATTTTCCTTAGTATATCTGAATACTAATGTCAATGCAGGACGTGTACTTGTAATGGAGTATTTGTACCTTGTTGTATTAAGTCAAACATCTTTCTCGGGGGAACCATCAGTACTTATTGATATGGCATTAAATAATTATAACAACAGTTTCCAGGCAGGAAAAATGAACATCACGTCACTTCCAGACCTTTTTTGAAGCCCCTGTCAAAATGTCCTCTAATCTGAAGGTGTAAAACCCTGATGCCTTGATGGACACTAACACTGTGGGACATGTGGGTGGTGTTGAGATGTTTGGCAGCTGGCTTCGTATAAAAAGCAGTGGCAGCTCTTCTCTTTGGCTTGGTTTGATAATGCTGATGGAACAACGGTTTCCGACGTGTCAATTGCATAATTAACAGCAGGCCTTTTAACCTCTTCTAAATATCACTTTATCTTCTGAGAATACCCAGTTTGCAGATCTGGCAGTGGACATAAATCTGAAAACACTTATACCACCATTGGTGACAGCAATCCCATTACTTATTATTCAACACTACGTTACTGTCCTGGCTCCAAGATGGTGGAATGAGCTCCCCATGGACATCAGGACAGCTGATAGCTTACACATCTTCCGGCGCAGACCGAAAACTCATCTCTTTCGACTCCACTTCGAGCGATAGATTTATTAACAAAGCACTTATATACTAATAAAGGACTGGCTTACCTAAAGCCAGTTGAGTAGCACTTGAAATGTGTTAGCTCTATGAAGCCTGATGTACTTATATGATTCTGTTTTCTTCAAGGTTGTGTCTTCTTGGTCGAATGCACTTATTGTAATTCGCTTTGGATAAAAGCGTCAGCTAAATGTAATGTAAACGTGTTCAAACGTGGGTACAAAGAACAAAGCCCTGTTGATGCTACTTCTCCTCCCGTAATGATGTGTTATAGGTCATTAGAAACATCTTACACAAGGTAAATCTGTGATGTTATTGAAACAAATTGCCTTCAGACTTGTCTACACTGATGTGACCGAACACTAACACAACCGTAAGGTCTTTTGGTAATACATTCTTTTGAGGCACTCATGAAATACCTGCTGTTCGTGAATGTTGGATCCTTTATCGTTTGCTTAAAGGGCTGAACATGGGAGAAACTTCTAGATTAGGATGATCTCACTGCCTCCAAAGTAGCTGAATGCACAGCAAACTAAGGTCGTACAGGAAGTTGTTGTTGATATCTGGTTAGCCGTGTAGTGACGACTTGAATTGAATTGCACTCATGAGTTTGTCTTTTATCAAACATTATCTGCATTATCAGAGACTCGTTGAGACCAACATAAACAATATTCTAAGTCAGAGTTGTAATGTTTTTAGCATATCTTTTAATAAATACTAACGATATATTGCCTATAATGTGGAGTGAAACTACTTGATGGCTTAGAAGTGCTACATGGAAATATCCTGCGCTATCGAATAACCTCTCAACCATTAAACATGAAGCTGAACTTAATGGTAGCAAATGGTGTACTTATTCTATCTGCTTAGTTTTTGCACTTATTGTGTAAATAGCGTACTTTAGAAAATGTCTACAGTAGAGTAACCTGGATGTTACTTGATTGGACAAAGGTTATGACAGTTAATGAAAGTCAATGACTACCTATCCAAGGGGAGGGATGAAACTGTTGCAATGTTCTTGTGACCTTTTTTTTAAAATATCACCTTCTGTTCAATGTGTCGTAATGGTCGCTTTCTAAAGCATAATTCACTCGAACACATGAGCTACATTTAGCCCTCAGCCGCATTGCTCTCAGGCCACGGAGCAGCTGGGTGATTGTAATAGACCAATAATAGTGGAGCATATTATTGTAATCAGGAATTCATCATGTCTGCACTCTGCTATTTCGACATAACCAGCTTCTAAGAGTCAAGCTCATGGTTAACCCTAACCCTAATCCACATTTTGACCACCGAAGTCTCCACAATATGAACTTCTGTCCTCCCGTCAGAACACACCCTTCTTAAAATATGTATGTGATCCCGGCCATATGCTGCCGTAGATTGTTTTAAATAAGATAAGAACCGATCTACAGTGTGGAGAGTTAACGTGTCGCGTTCTTGCTCACGCTGAGTGCATCTTCGTGTAGATTTGAACTCATTGCATCTTGGGTGTAACAGCCGCAATATTGGCCTTAAAGAGTCAAAATGATGGTTAACCCCAACCTAACCCTAAGTAAGAAACATCAATGATCCTTTTTTAACCACAGAAATCTCCTCACTATGGATTCTGTGCATCAGAAAACACCCTTCTGCAATCTATGCAGTAAAAGTATGTGATCCCAGCTATATGCTGCGGTAGATTTCTTTCGATATTATAAGAGCACGTTGAACAAATCTCCAGCCTCCTCTCATAAGGGCAGAGGTATTACAACGTGTCGTGTCCTAGCTCACACTAAGTGCATTTCCGTGTTCATTTGTGCTCCCTCGATGCCCGGGTGATTTGTCCAGATAACAAGCTTATGCAACAATCAAGCGTAACGTATGGTTTAAACTGCAGTCCTCTGAAGACCGGCTAATTGGACGGTGTAGGTGGATTGTTAGAATGCACATATTTGTTCATTATTGTCCATGCAGGTCTCGTTTGAATAGAGGTGTTTTTTTAGCTACACATGTTGTGTATTGACAGCTTTAAACAGCTCATTAGGACTTAATTACCCAGAATTCCACGTGGTGTAGGTTGGTGTGTTGCAGAGGCCTTATTATCCCTGGTTTGTATTCAGCTCTCATCAACAATTTGTAGTTACATTCTGATTGAACACAAATTCAATTGCCATTACACCATATTCCATTTGTGCTTTTATGTTTTGGTATATTTCCACATTTGATTTAAAATGTTGAGTTATTTATTTCCCCCAAGTATTTCCTTTTTGCTCAAAGGAAGCCCCCTGCTGAGCTCTATGCAGCTGCTCTTTAAGAACACACTCACTTCAAATATCTGGAGAACACAGATACAACTCTCTACTTGTGTTGTGGGTTCAGAAGTCCTCAAAAGAATCTGAGTATAATAGTTTTCCCTCGAAAAACAAAGGACTGTTTCAGAAAGCTCCCTGATTGCATTCACTTCTTCATGTTAGGGTTCAAATGCAGCAGGTTTTTACAATGACCAGAATATTGTACATGAGCCGTTAATGATGCACCGTACTGAATTTTCTCCGGAAGAAATCAATACTTTTTATGGACGTTTGAGAGCCTGATATTTTTCATCTCATAACACCTACACATATAAAGCAGCATACCTAGTACACATTCTAACGATGTACTCTGTGTTTGATGTGCAGAGGGAATGTATGTGATCTGGTTGCTGATCTGGAACGGTTAAGCAAAAGCAGTTTAGACTGAATCTTGACTACACAGTGGTGCAGGAATGAGTCTTAAACCCATCTCAAAGTCAACAGTTGTCGATATGTTTTCTTTGTTAGCCTGAAATGAGGTCTGTGGTTAACACAAGCTGAAGAGATGTAATGTTTTGTTCTACGACATAAAACACGTCACCAACTGGTGGATTCAAAAAAGGCGTGCCTAATTGAGATGACAAAACGTCATCGCGCCCAACGTTAGCCACCTTTAGCTTAGCGGTGTGTCATGTGACCGTGCTGTAGTGACTTCATAGCTTTACATTAAGTTATTTTCTTCTGAACATTGCAGTTAGGCTTCCAACACGTATTCAAGTGGTGTTCAATTTTGGAGATCATCCAGCTGAACAAAACATGTAAGTATCATAAACGCTTGTTGGCCCAACGCTTATTTTCTGTAATATTCTGGATGGAACCAACGGTGGCAGCACTAAGAGAAACTGCATTTCCTGTAATATTTTGATATAAATCCGTGAAAGTATCGGATATTTGGCACACATCTTATTTTCTGCAATATTCTGAAATCCAATGGAAATATTCCAATGGTTTGTTTGTCAAGTGACTCCTTACAATGTAAACGTTCTGGTAGGCCTACCAAACATGCATAATCACTGCAGCACTCTGTTAGGGTCAGTCCAAACGGGACGTACTTGTGTTTACAATACTGCTTCAACCAAACATTCAGAATGGAATTCATTTCCTCAACATTTGATCTGAGTTGATCTGTTGCTCTGTTGACTCAGTCTAGAGTCTTCTTTCTTATAGGTGTGTACACTCCCCCTCCGCCCCCTGCTTTACAGAATCCAGGCCTCCATTTTAAAACCCCCTAGAAATGTATGAGGTGTCGTAGCTGCTTTAGCACTCACCACGTATCAGCACTAACTCTCATTTTGAGTTTACGGTAATTTATGAGCCCTTAAATGGATTAGCTTTATTGTCGGTAGAGGGGCCGTGGTTATGCATTCTGTATCCATACTCATAATGTTTCTCTTCCAGCTATTGAGAGCCAAAATAGCTTAAAGCAAATGAACAGATGCCACGCTTTTAACATTTATATTTCAATGCCGATCAAAGAGGAAAACTTTGCCCTACACAAAGATTGTTTGGGGACAAGACCCAAGAGAACCGAAGTGAGCCTCCTACAAAACAACCCAAACGGCTGTGTTTTGATGGTTTTAGGTCAGTGGAGACGCTAACCCTGTGAGTAGGGGGTGTATGTGACAAGGCTTACCCTTATCAAATGCTTATAGGTCACAAAAAATTATTTCATTTCATATGCACACATACATGATTGGTGTGGGAGATTGCCATGGAAACCACTATAACTGGGATTAATTCATGACAGCGGTCGCAGCCTAAATGAATGGCTGTGGGAATTGGGGCGAGCTCCACATAAGAGAGCTGAGAGTACATTTAGCTGCCCTCAGAACAGAGAGCTGCTAGAGACTGAAACTCAAACGCTAGCAAGCAAAAAGCACTCTTGATTTTACACAAGGTGAAGAAGAGTCACTGTATCGTGTGCAATGGTCCGCCAACAGGCTACAACCAGGTTTTTCTCCATTAAATATATGTCCGTCTCACTATGGAATATGTTGTTAACGGACATGTAGTGGACCTCCGATCAACACGGCGTGAACGACTGAGGATTTAGCAGAAAAGTTCATTTGAGATTACCCTGCAAAACTAATATAAAACTACACACAGATACAGGTTGTTGAGATGATAACCAATATCAATGTTTACCTACCTTAAGCCTAGCAGGTGTACCTTGACTCAAAATGGGTGACAGATCCGATGCTCAAATCTGACCTATTTTTATTTTCCAATATTATCATATTGTTGGTGTTCTCTCGGTGTGTTGGCCTGATTGTGGCATGTCTTTCTTCGGGATGAGTTTTGTTACTAACCTGATATAGAAAGGTCTTCTTATATTCTTAATATTCTTAATATTTGTTGAGCTATAGAGTCATTTATGAGGGCTTTGTCTGATGCACTGACGTTGTTTATTTCAGTATGTAAAGATAGAATTTTTTTTTTTTTAATTATTTGACAGATTTTAAATATTCAAAGTCAATATGATTCCTGATATCGGAGGGATTGGTGATTGTTCATATTTGTCCTTAAAATATATTTAAAAGGCTCATGATGGGATTTGTGTAAGAGGACCTGTACCGAACAAAAGTCTTTAGAATACGATTTGTTGGCAGGGAAGTATTTTAGCACACATTTAGCCTTTAACATAACTTGCTCTTGCGATTTGAATGTAGCACGAGCCATATTGCAATTTGGATTATTTGTGCAGCCTCATGGAAAGCTATCCAAGAAAGTATTTTAAGTACAAATAAGGGAGTGAAACACCTCAAACCTCTCCAGACACCCATTCCTCCTCCTTTCCTCCCTCTCAATAGTTCCCAGTCGCCCAGTGTCAGAGCTGTTGACCGACATAAGGGAACCCATACATCTAATCTTTACTCGAAAGACTTTGAGCAGTTTATTCTGCCCTGACAACAATACAAAAGTGGAAAAAACATCCCTGACCTACTGTGCCACCACGTTCAACCGCTCTGCTGCTGGGAAATTGTTTTTACTCTGGGTTGTTTTCAACAGAACAAAGAGCAGAAGGACACAAGATGTGGATGAAATGTTCTCCGACTGAATTGAACTCCAGGTTGTGCTTTTGTCCCCCCCCCCCCCTCTCAATCCTTGGCTGCCATTACTATGTACATCTGGACCCAGTGGAGCCGCCTTTGTTTCTGCGGCCACAGGAAGACAATACACACTGAGGGTAAAGCACACTGCCAAAGGTGTCTGTTTACCATGACAAAGCTGGGGGTGGTCACCATAGCCGCCGCAAGCAACGCAGCTCGCCGGCACCTAAATCCTTCAACCAAACACACACAGGCGCGTACACAGCGTGCAGTGTGTACAAACAAGAGCCCATAAGCATACGTGCAAATATAAACCCAAATAAAATACAGAAACAACCCCCCCGGTTCGGCAACACACCACCCACAGTGACCACAGAAATGCAGAACCAACAATTGGAAGCATTTGGAGATTTCCACAGTTTCCAGAACTTTTGTCTGCTTTTCTTCACAACATTTTTAGCAAGATTTTTGCAAGCTATGCAAAGTTGTAGGATTTGCTTTTTCCTTCCTTTGGGAAATCTTTTATCATTCTCATTTCCATACTTTTTACTCCATGTACAACGGATATGTGATATGGTCTTTTGTCTTTGATTCGGAAGGCTAGATGATTTCACCGCAGTGTACCGGATGTTTTATTTCACTTGAATCTCAAATGTCCTCTTGGTCCCTGGTGATCAACTTTGCATTTCATCTTTTGTGTTGAATTTGTAAATACAAGCAGATTGAGTCTTACAGTATTTACCGCTGCTTAGCAAATGATCCTTGGATTGGATTTGAGTAAATGATTCCCAGTTGATATCCAATTAAACTGAACCTTGGATTACAAAAAGAAAAAGAAATTCTCGAGAGCGAAGGCTTTTTCTAGGATTGTCTATCAAGTCTATGACCTTCAGAATGTAATACTCTGCATTTGTTTGTTGGACTAATTTGCTTTCCAAATTACACCGGGGTTGAATGCTCCACTAAAATAAAAACTTAAAGTTAGAGAAACATTGCGATTATATATTTTTAAAAGTAAACATGACCTTAAGTTTTAAATCCATGAGCATAAGCTTTGAACATGTTTTAATAAAGGGAGATAAATGGAGAAATGTGTGCTTTGGGCAGTCCTTTGCTCTCATGCATTAAACCCTGAATTATCCGTCCTTTGATGCTAACGAGGATTAGCCTCTTGAGCTGCAAAAAGATCACAGACTTGTTTGTGTTTTACTAATGCCACTTGCAGAAAGTGTATTCATCTATACATTTAGAATCATCCCATTACTCCACAGCACAGGCTGAGAGCTGTTTTTCACACAGTCTGCGTCAGAATACTTTGGGGGGAAATTGGGTAAAGAGCAGTAGACGGTGATTTTCAGGACATCTGGAGTGGAAGGCAAACTGTTTACCCCTTTGGAAATAATCTCAGTCGAGAAACAACATTAAAAAAACAGGACGAAGAAATACTTTCAGGCCACGGAAACACTGTCAATACAGTATTGATGAAGTATTTGAATTCTTAGCTTCATGAAAATGTGTTTTCCTTTCGCTACCATTTAGAAAGTGTCTGCTGCAGAATATGGGAGGTAGAAATAGTGGAATTCATATTCCAAAAGTCTAGCTTTCCCCTGAAGGCATGCTGCATACTAACTGTTACATTTATCTGAATCTCCCCATGAGGATGAGCAGCCAAGATAGTGTGTTTCTGCTTTGTTGATAACAGCGGTCAGGAGAGACAGCTCTGTAGGCTGCAGACTGAGGAGAGGATGTCCTCACTAATTAAAATGTTTCTGCAGGGCTTCTCTTGCTGCTTTCCTAGCTTTTGGCTGTGCACTGTGTCTATGCTATTAGGTACTTCTATACATGCTGTTTCTCAATGCTGCTAGTTCTATCAGAACACTGCATGTCGTAGGCTTTGAATAGTTTGGAGTGTGGATTTTGACCATGACCGTGACCTCACCGGAGATTAGCTAGATCTCCACTTTATACAAGTGGCTAATAAGCAACGTTATCGTTCATAGCGGCAAATCATCATAGGATGCTCAAGTTACTCAGAGAGAGAGATAGAGAGAGAGAGAGAGAGAGAGAGAGAGAGAGAGAGAGAGCGA